>NC_142463.1:10063221-10214736 GCF_049115385.1 Moschus berezovskii
GACCTATAATACCTTTTAGAACTAACACCCAAAAAAGTTGTCCTTTTCATTATAGCGGACTGGAATGCAAAAGTAGGAAGTCAAGAAACACCTGGAGTAACAGGCAAATTTGGCCTTGAAGTACAGAATGAAGCAGGGCAAAGGCTAATAGAGTTCTGCCAAGAGAATGCACTGGTCATAGCCAACACCCTCTTCCAACAACACAAGAGAAGACTCTACACATGGACATCACCAGATAGTCAACACTGCAATCAGATTGATTATATTCTTTGCAGCCAAAGATGAAGAAGCTCTATACAGTCAGCAAAAACAAGATGGGGAGCTGACTATGGCTCAGATCATGAACTCCTTATTGCCAAATTCAGACTTAAATTGAAGAAAGTGGGGAAAACCACATACCATTCAGGTATGACCTAAATCAAATCCCTTATGATTATACAGTGGAAGTGAGAAATAGATTTAAGGGACTAGATCTGATAGACAGAGTGCCTGATGAACTATGGACGGAGGTTCGTGACCTTGTACAGGAGACAGGGATCAAGACCATCCCAAGAAAAAGAAATATAAAAAAACAAAATGGCTGTCTGCTCAAAATTCTCCAAGCCAGGCTTCAGCAATACGTGAACCATGAACTTCCAGATATTCAAGCTGGATTTAGAAAAGGCAGAGGCACCAGAGATCAAATTGCCAACATCTGCTGGATCATCGAAAAAGCAAGAGAGTACTAGAAAAACATCTATTTCTGCTTTATTGACGATGCCAAAGCCTTAAACTGTGTGGATCACAATAAACTGTGGAAAATTCTGAAAGAGATGGGAATCCCAGACCACCTGACCTATCTCTTGAGAAACCTGTATGCAGGTCAGGAAGCAACAGTTAGAACTGGACATAGAACAACAGACTGGCTCCAAACAGGAAAAGGAGTACGTCAAGGCTGTATATTGTCACCCTGCTTATTTAACTCATATGCAGAGTACATCATGAGGAACGCTGGGCTGGAAGAAGCACAGGCTGGAATCAAGATTGGCGGTAGAAATATCAATAACCTCAGATATGCAGATGACACCACCCTTATGGCAGAAAGTGAAGAGGAACTAAAGAGTTTGATGAAAGTGAAAGAGGAGAGTGAAAAAGTTGGCTTAAAGCTCCACATTCAGAAAACTAAGATCATGACATCCGGTCCCGTCACTTCATGGCAAATAGATGCGGAAACAGTGACTGAGTTTATTTTGGGGGGCTCCAAAATCACTGCAGATGGTGATTGCAGCCATGAAATTAAAAGACGCTTACTCCTTGGAAAGAAAGTTATGACCAACCTAGGTAGCATATTAAAAAGCAGAGACATTACTTTGCCAACAAAGGTCCATCTAGTCAAGGCTATGGTTTTTCCAGTAGTCATGTATGGAGGTGAGAATTGGACTATAAAGAAAGCTGAGCGCTGAAGAATGGATGCTTTTGAATTGTGGTGTTGGTGAAGACTCTTGAGAGTCCTTTGGACTGCAAGGAGATTCAACCAGTGCATCTTAAAGATCAGTCCTGGGTGTTCATCGGAAGGACTGATGCTAAAGCTGAAACTCCAATACTTTGGCCACCTCATGTGAAGAGCTGACTCCTTAGAAAAGACCCTGATACTGGGAAAGATTGAGGGCAGGAGAAGGGGACAACAGAGGATGAGATGGTTGGCATCACCGACTTAATGGACATGAGTTTGGGTAAACTCCAGGAATTGGTGATGGACAGGGAGGCCTGGTGTGCTGCAGTTCATGGGTCGCGAACAGTCAGACCCGACTGAGCGACTGAACTGAACTGAACTGAGTATAGTGCCTGTCATATAAACAACACTCAACAGATATTTGTTAATAAATAATAATTACTGATATTTAGTACTTTAGGGAAAATATTATACTTTATGTACATTATCCCACTTGGATCTTCTCAGCAATCTCATAAAGAAAGTATTATTGCCATTCCCATTTTACACATGAGGAAACTGAGGCTCACACAAGTTAATGTCCAAGGTCATTCAACTAGTAAATAAGAGAGCTAGAATTTACACATAGGCTGTCTGACCCCAAAGATAGTATTGCTATAGAGTGACTCCTTGCCTACGCTTATGTTAAGTACTAGGAGATGAGCTGTAAGAGCAAAGATACCTAGTTTCAGAAACAGAGAAAGTACATGTCAGGCAGAGATGCAGAGCAAGAGTTACACAGTGAGTTTCATTTGAATTTGTGTGATAACCAGCAAAGAAAATCAAATATATCTTTCAAACAGTTCTCCTGAGACACATAGTTCGGGTGCTTTTATTTTAATTATTTCTTTTTGGTTGTGCTGGGCTTTCGTTGTGTGCATGGGCTTTCTCTAGTTGCAGGGAGCAGGGGTGACTCTTCATTGCAGTGCGCGGGCTTTCTCATTGCACTCGCTTCTCTTGTGGTGGCACACAAGCTCTAGGCACACGGGCTTCAGTAGTTGTGGCTCACAAACTTAATTGTTCTATGGCATGTGGGATCTTCCCAAAGCAGGGCTTGAACCCATGTCCCCTGCATTTGCAAGTGGACCCCTATCCACTGTACCACCAGTGAAGTACTAGGGGGCTTTAAAAATGCTCTTTTTTAGTATAAAGAACACTGAGGAGGGAGAGTCTCCACTTATTGCCTGTTAGCTGGGTACGAACAAGCTGTTGGAATCTCACACTACTATTTGCATCATTCTTTGACTCTTGAGTTTTTTTTTCCCAACAAATTTATGAGACTTTTCCCCCATTATAAAAGTGATACAAGGTTATATTTGGAGTGGTAGGGAGGTAAATAAGTAAACAAACAAATATTTTAAACTGTAAGGCAAAAAGAAATCAACCCTCAGTCTCATTGTCTCAAAGGCAACTACTCTTTATATTTAGCATATTTTTCCATATTTTCTGTGAGTCATTTTTTAAAATTTATTTGAAATCGTACTACTTATGCAATCCTCCTCACTTTGTGGTAGCCAAGTGCTTTGAATGGGACTGATACTACCTTCCAAGTCCAAGAGTTGTCCCTGATTGGTATAATTCAATAATAGTATTCTAGACTCCTTACCACACTAATTGGTTCGGAAACATCACAAGATCCCAGATAGGCCTGCTGATGTGAATGAGGAAGTAGACTCTGTGGTAATGACCTTGCTACCATGAAGGAGGCCACCTTGAAAACAAAGTCAATTAGAGAGGGCAGAGCTTCATTATGTAATACACCTGAAACTAACATACTATTGTAAGTCAACTACATTTCAACTTAAAAAAAAAAAAAAAAGAGGGTAGAACTGAGAGAATTATACAACCTAGTCCAGACAAGTATCGAACTCATCCCCTTTCTATCAGAAGCAGAAGTGTGCATTCACTGCTCCAGTTCTCTTAAAGTTGTTACACAAAAGGTAAGGCTTGTCTCACAGATTCTGATATTTTTCACTTCTAAGAATCATTCATTAGAAACAGGAGCCTACACATCTTATAGGCTCAACTGCTTTATTTTATCAAGACAAACTTTATTAACCTAGAAGCTAAAACACATTTATTGTCAGGAATTGCTCATGAGTACATTTATGAAAAGATAAGCCTTTGGGCTGCAAGTGACAGAAAACATCACTTGGTTAAATACAACTTAAGCTGAAACTCCAATACTTTGGCCACCTCATGCGACGAGGTGACTCACTGGAAAAGACTGAAGCTGGGAGGGGTTGGGGGCAGGAGGAGACAGGGACGACAGAGGATGAGATGGCTGGATGGCATCACTGACTCGATGGACATGAGTTTGAGTGAAGTCCGGGAGCTGGTGATGGACAGGGAGGCCTGGTGTGCTGTGATTCACGGGGTCGCAAAGAGCCGGACACGACTGAGCGACTGGACTGAACTGAACTGAACTGAAATTTGGTTAAATACAACGTAGGTTAAATACAAAAGAAAACCTATTGGCTCACATAATTTGAAAGTTCAAGAGTTGGATATCACAAATGGGGATGACTGGTGAGGGAAGGTGTCAAAATTGTCGTTTTATGACCTAAACTGGAATCTGAGTACTCAGTCTCCTGGGCATTGTGATTGGGTCAGCGATGGTCATTTGATGGAATCAGCACTTTGCCGGGATTTTTTTCCTCCTAATTTATCAAGAATGGCAAACCACTTCAGTATACTTGCCTTGAGAACGCCATGAACAGTAACAAAAGGCAAAATGATAGGATACTGAATGAGGAATTCCCCAGGTCGGTAGGTGCCCAGTATGCTACTGGAGCTCAGTGGAGAAATAACTCTAGAAGGAATAAAGGGATGGAGCAAAAGCAAAACCAATACTCAGCTGTGGATGTGACCAGTGATAGAAGCAAGGTCCGGTGCTGTAAAGAGCAATATTGCATAGGAACCTGGAATGTTAGGTCCGTGAATCAAGGCAAATTGGAAGTGGTCAAACAGGAGATGGCAAGAGTGAACGTCGACATTCTAGGAATCAGTGAATTAAAATGGACTGGAATGGGTGAATTTAACTCGGATGACCATTATATCTACTACTGTGGGCAGGAATCCCTTAAAGGAAATGGAGTAGCCATCATGGTAAACAAAAGAGTCCGAAATGCAGTAGTTGGATGCAATCTTAAAAATGACAGAATGATTTCTGTTCGTTTCCAAGGCAAACCATTCAATATTACAGTAATCCAGGCCTATGCCCCAACCAGTAATGCTGAAGAAGCCGAAGTTAATCGGTTCTATGAAGACCTACAAGAGCTTTTAGAACTAACACCCAAAAAAGATGTCCTTTTCATTATAGGGGACTGGAATGCAAAAGTAGGGAGTCAAGAAACACCTGGAGTAACAGGCAAATTTGGCCTTGGAGCACGGAATGAAGCAGGGCAAAGGCTAATAGAGTTTTGTCAAGAGAATGCACTGGTCATAGCAAACACCCTCTTCCAACAACACAAGAGAAGACTCTACACATGGACATCACCAGATGGTCAACACCGAAATCAGATTGATTATATTCTTTGCAACCAAAGATAGAGAAGCTGTATACAGTCAGCAAAAACAAGACCAGGAGCTGACTGTGGCTCAGATCATGAACTCCTTATTGCCAAATTCAGACTGAAATTGAAGAAAGTAGGGAAAACCACTAGACCATTCAGATATGACCTCAATCAAATCCTTATGATTATACAGTGGAAGGGAGAAATAGATTTAAGGGACTAGATCTGATTGATAGAGTGCCTGATGAACTCTGGACGGAGGTTCGTGACATTGTACAGGAGACAGGGACCAAGACCATCCCCATGGAAAAGAAATGCAAAAGAGCGAAATGGCTGTCTGAGGAGGCCTTACAAATAGCTGTGAAAAGAAGAGAAACGAAAAGCAAAGGAGAAAAGGAAAGATATAAGCATCTGAATGCAGAGTTCCAAAGAATAGCAAGGAGAGATAAGAAAGCCTTCCTCAGTGATCAATGCAAAGAAATAGAGGAAAACAACAGAATAGGAAAAACAAGAGACCTCTTCAAGAAAATTAGAGATTCCAAGGGAACATTTCATGCAAAGATGGGCTCGATAAAGGACAGAAATGGTATGGACCTAACAGAAGCAGAAGATATTAAGAAGAGGTGGCAAGAATACACAGAAGAACTGTACAAAAAAGATCTTCACGACCAAGATAGTCACGATAACGTGATCACTGACCTAGAGCCAGACATCTTGGAATGTGAGGTCAAGTGGGCCTTAGAAAGCATCACTACAAACAAAGCTAGTGGAGGTGATGGAATTCCAGTGGAGCTATTTCAAGTCTTGAAACATGATGCTGTGAAAGTGCTGCACTCAATATGCCAGCAAATTTGGAAAACTCAGCAGTGGCCACAGGACTGGAAAAGGTCAGTCTTCATTCCAATCCCAAAGAAAGGCAATGCCAAAGAATGCTCAAACTACCGCACAATTGCACTCATCTCACACGCTAGTAAAGTCATGCTCAAAATTCTCCAAGCCAGGATTCAGCAGTATGTAAACCGTGAACTCCCAGATGTTCAAGCTGGTTTTAGAAAAGGCAGAGGCACCAGAGATCAAATTGCCAACATCCGCTGGATCATGGAGAAAGCAAGAGAGTTTCAGAAAAACATCTATTTCTGCTTCATTGACTATGCCATAGCCTTTGACTGCGTCGATCACAATAAACTGTGGAAAATTCTGAAAGAGATGGGAATACCAGACCACCTGACCTGCCTCTTGAGAAACCTGTATGCAGGTCAGGAAGCAACAGTCAGAACTGTACATGGAACAACAGACTGGTTCCAAATAGGAAAAGGTGTACGTCAAGGTTGTATATTGTCCCCTTGCTTATTTAACTTATATGCAGTGTACTTCATGAGGAACGCTGGGCTGGACGAAGCACAAGCTGGAATCAAGATTGCTGGGAGCAATATCAATAACCTCAGATATGCAGATGACACTACCCTTATGGCAGAAAGTGAAGAGGAACTCAAAAGCCTCTTGATGAAAGTGAAAGAGGAGAGTGAAAAGGTTGGCTTGAAGCTCAACATTCAGAAAACAAAGATCATGGCATCTGGTCCCATCACTTCATGGGAAATAGATGGAAAAACAGTGGAAACAGTGTCAGACTTTATTTTTGGGGGCTCCAAAATCACTGCAGATGCTGATTGCAGCCATGAAATTAAAAGACGCTTGCTCCTTGGAAGGAAAGTTATGACCAACCTTGATAGTATATTAAAAAGCAGAGACATTACTTTGCCAACCAAGGTCCGTCTAGTCAAGGCAATGGTTTTTCCCGTGGTCATGTATGGATGTGAGAGTTGGACTGTGAAGAAATCTGATCGCCGAAGAATCGATGCTTTTGAACCGTGGTGTTGGAGATGCCTCTTGAGAGTCCCTTATACTGCAAGGAGATCCAACCAGTCCATTCTAAAGGAGATCAATCCTGGGTGTTCACTGGAGGGACTGATGCTAAAGCTGAAACTGCAATACTTTGGCCACCTCATGCGATGAGTTGGCTCACTGGAAAAGACTCTGATGCTGGGAAAGGTTGGGGGCGGGAGGAGAAGGGGACAACGGAGAACGAGATGGCTGGACGGCATCACCGACTCTGTGGACATGAGTTTGAGTGTAGTCCGGGAGTTGGTGATGGACAGGGAGGCCTGGCGTGCTGTGATTCATGGGGTCGCGGAGAGTCGGACACGACTGAGCAACTGAACTGAACTGAACTGAATATTTCCACATTCCACTTGAAGTGGTAAAACATTGATTCTAAGTAGGCTATGAAAAGCTACTTATGTTTACTGTAAATACAAAGTGATCTTTAAAGAGATACATAAAAAGAAATATGTCATAAATGCAATTGATAAATTAAAATCCAATACTAAAAAATGTTCGAATTAGTCAAATAAGGCAGTAAAGGGAAACAAAGGGAACAGAGTAAGTAATAAAATGGTATACCCGATTACTATGTAACTACATTAGGAAGGCAAGAATAACTGTTGCAGAAACTTTAGTTACCAGTCTAGTATTCTAGTGAGTTTAACTGTAGTGTATATATTGATGGACCAAAGCAGCAGGAGTCCCTTTTGACCTGGATGTCACATTTGCAAAGGGCCTTATATTTAGCTGTTTGATACCATCTCAGGAAGTATGTTCAAAGACAAGATTGCTGTAAATTCACTATTGAACTTCATAAATCATTTATAATCCTATTATGAATTGAGGAATAACACAAGTGTTTGATTCTATACTATTTTAGTGTTGAAATTTCATTTTTTAAGTAGCGCTTAAAATAGCCATGATTTTGCCACACCGTTTTGAGATTATTTTAATGCTAACATAGTATTGGCTCCTCAAAACGGAAGAAACCTAAACACCTTCTCTTATCTCTGGGGATAATTCCTCTTACAGGAAATTTACTCCGTACCTGGTATTTTTACTAAGTACCATTGCCTTGCTAATCTTCACAAGTTTACGATGCAAACACTAAAATTATCCCCGCTTCTAGGAAGAAAGTGAAATTCGGGTCCGACTCTTTGCGACGATGGAACTCTCCAGGCCAGAATACTGGAGTTGGTAGCCTTTCCCTTCTCCAGGGGATCGTCCCAACCCAGGGATCAAACCCAGGTCTCCCGTACTGCAGGCGGATTCTTTGCCAGCTGAGCCACAGGGAAGCCCGAGAATACTGGAGTGGTTAGCCTATCCCTTCTCCAGCGGATCTTCCCGACCCCTGGAGATTTACACAAATTGCCTATAGAGCCATCACTCAAATTCAGGAAACAAAAACGCCCCGCCTGCTGTCCCCACTCCCATCGGCTTTGCAGTTCCAAGGTGGGATTTACACAAATTGCCTATAGAGCCATCACTCAAATTCAGGAAACAAAAACGCCCCGCCTGCTGTCCCCACTCCCACCGGCTTTGCAGTTCCAAGGTCGCCTTTTCAAGAGGCTGAGCCTGGCCTGACGCACTGCGCAAGCTCGGCCGTAGCGCACGGCGGGAAAGGGGCGGGGCCTACGCGACTGTTTCGCGTCCAAACTGCTTTTAGAAGCCTCGCGTGGCGGGCGTTCCTGAGCTGCGATTTCATGGGGTCGCAGAGTCGGACACGACTGAGCGACTGAACTGAACTGAAGCCTCCTTAAGCGGTTGTGGCGTCGATTTATTCCTGTGCTTTACCAGAGGCGAGCGGAGAGTTTCGCCAGTCAGAGGGAGGAGGATGTGTCCGGGAGAGCCGGGGATCTAGGAACCCAGCCTCGCCTGTGGATGCAGCCATGTGGGGGTCGAGAATTGAGGGTCAGTCCCCCTGGCTAGTGTTTGTCGTCTCGTTTAACTTTTCCTCAGAGTCGGGGCGTCTTTGCCCCCACTTTCCGCGTTTCTCGCCGCCTACTACCCCTGCGCCGTAACTGCTTTTCAGCCTTGGGTGTCTCTCTGCGGCCTCCGTTTCTGAAACATTTCTTTAGATCACACCTGTGGCTCTCCCTCGTTAAGGCAATTATGTTTTCAAACTTAAAAAATCTTGGCCCTCCTTTTGCAGATAGAGTCGTACACGGGATGTTTGCTAAGAGAGATTTTCAAATTATAAGGATTCCGTGATTAATTCCATTTGAAATTGGAATTAGATGAAGGTGCAGTCTTCATCATTTTATTTCAGTATTTTGCTTTAGTGTACAAAATTGAAAGTAACTTGGTTTCATGGATGGTTACGTTTTGAACTTTCTCAGGTTGCAGCCTGATACTTTTCAATTAAACTGAACCGAAAGCTCAAAAGTAGGTAAGTGGAGGGTTCTCTAAGGGTTGAATCACTAATAACATCTGACGATAGCTTGTATTTCTCACCACAAATATATGACAAGACGCCCCCGAAATGTATAACACGAATTATATTACAGTTAGTCCTGATAGAATCAGGACTCAGCACTTTGCCCATCTAAAATCTTAATCTTAAATCAAGAGTATTAGAGGAGTAGATTCCTTTGCTAAATAGTGAATTTACTTCTTGGATTTTCTGTGAATGGACATACACAGTTCAAAACCCAAAAAGGATAGGTCCAAAGCTGTAATCTTCCTTCTTAGTGGTACATCAACTGTATTCACCTGGATGGAAAAATTATTTTCTATAGGTCTCTGTAATTTAGCACAAATGCTAATGCTTTCGAGGTCTCCAAAATACCTAACATTTAATGTGTAACGCAGTTGAGTGTATCCTAGGATTTTATTAGTTGTTTTTTTTTTTAAGTAAATTTTTACTTAAAGAAACGAACTATGAATGAAATGGTTGCTGAATCCCAAAAGCTTAAGTTCAAGGTTTTTATATTCAAGTACTTTCCTGATATGACTCACATCTGCTTTTCTAACCTTATTTCCTTCTTCTCGGACTCTTGCGTTTTATCTCCAACAGTATCTTCCTATAGCATAGTGAGTTAAGGAAACAGGAATTTTTGGGTTGCCTAAGTAGTTGAAACTCAAGTGGTACAATCTGGGAGGAAAGAACCTCTGAGATATAAGCCCCCCCAAATTTGCAGACAAATATTCCCCCCCTCCACTCTTTGGGCTTCCCTGGTAGCTCAGATGGTAAAGAATCTGCCTGCAATGCAGGAGACCTGGGTTCAGTCCCTGGGTCGGGAAGATCCCCCTGGAGAAAGGAATAGCTACCCACTCCAGTACTCTTGCCTGGAGAATTCCATGGACAGACCATGGGGTGGCAAAGAGTTGGACAGGACTGAGCAACTAACACTTCCACTTTCCACTTTTTAGCTAACTCCTGAACTGCACATCTACAAAACAAGACTCAAAAAAACCTAGCAGAAAACAGCAGTTGGGAGGATAAACACCTAAAAATAGATTACAGTAGCTTTGCAAAGCTAGGAGCAGTTGAAATTTAAGCCCAGCTTCTTTGAGACCCCATGGACTTTAGCCTACCAGGCTTCTAAGTCCATGGGATTTTCTAGGCAAGAATACTGGAGTGGGTTGCCATTTCCTTCTCCAGAGGTAGAGGGGACTTGGTAAAGATGTGGACTTTCAGTTGAGATTCCATGGTTGGGGGAGGGGGAGCAAACCCTAGAAGTAAAGGTCACAATTCCTAAGAGATAACCTGGAAAGTGTCCTCAGGGGTAGCCTTAATTTTAAAATTATTGCCAGTGGCAGGGTTTTAGCATGCTAGAAGCTATTCTGATAGGCCTCCATTTATCTTGTCTAAGCATATCTTATTTTTAGTTCTCTCCAATTTGATGAAATCCAGAGCTGAATTGGTTTAGAAGCTGAGTAGAATTTGAATAGGCAAAAATGACTTTGCAAGTAGGAGAAGAGTAAGAGCAGAAGTATAGTGGGGAGGAATGAAAAGATTAAAGTGACTCAGTTTGAAGCATCAGGTTTGATGAAGTTTATATCTTAAGGAAAGAAAAAAAATGTAAGCATAGAATTATTCTTCTGAGTCCCTTTGGGCCCCCTCTCTCCCCCTTTAGTGTCTAGTGTTCATCTGTGTTATACATTAACCAGACCTCCCCAAAAATGGGAATGCCTTCTGGCATTTATTATTATAATACCAATATATATAATGGCCAATAATGTTATTATAATGCCAATTATTTTTCCCCCCTCTAGCAGTGGAATTCCCTAAAAGATTAGCATTCTTTCCAAGCTCGGTGAGGAGTCATGGTGACTTCCTGCTCACTTTCTACGTGCTTATCTAGACTTTGTATCTTTGATGACCTTTATGTAAAGTGTCAGTGTGTCATTTTGACATATGATCCTTTGCTTGAAAATGAATGTGATGGTGCCTTCATCTCCTAACAGATGAAACCGTCCTCAGCGCTTTCTGAAAGACTTACCAGTTTATAATCCTCAGTTCAGTTCAGTCGCTCAGTCGTGTCCGACTCTTTGCGACCCCATGAATCACAGCACGACAGGCCTCCCTGTCCATCACCAACTACCGGAGTTCACTCAAATTCATGTCCATCGAGTCAGTGATGCCATCCAGACATCTCATCCTCTTTCGTCCCCTTCTCCTCCCGCCCCCAATCCCTCCCAGCATCAGAGTCTTTTCCAGTGAGTCAACTCTTCCCATGAGGTGGCCAAAGTATTGGGAGTTTCAGCTTTAGCATCAGTCCTTCCAATGAACACCCAGGATTGATCTCCTTTAGAATGGACTGGTTGGATCTCCTTGCAGTCCAAGGGACTCTCAAGAATCTTCTCCAACACCACAGTTCAAAAGCATCAATTCTTCAGTGCTCAGCTTTCTTCACAGTCCAACTCTCACATCCATACATGACCATGGGGAAAACCATAGCCTTGACTAGATGGACTTTGGTTGGCAAAGTAATGTCTCTGATTTTTAATATGCTATCTAGGTTGGTCGTGATTTTCCTTCCAAGGAGTAAGCGTCTCTTAATTTCATGGCTGCAGTCAGCATCCGCAGTAATTTTGGAGCCCAAAAAAGTAAAGTCTGACACTGTTTCCACTATTTCCCCATCTATCTCCCATGAAATGATGGGACCAGATGTCATGATCTTAGTGTTCTGAATGTTGAGCTTCAAGCCAACTTTTTCACTCTCCTCTTTCACTTTCATCAAGAGGCCTTTGAGTTCCTCTTCACTTTCTGCCATAAGGGTAGTGTCATCTGCATATCTGAGGTTATTGATATTTCTCCTGGCAATCTTGATTCCAGCCTGTGCTTCTTCCAGCCCAGCGTTCCTCATGATGTACTCTGCATATAAGTTAAATAAGCAGGGTGACAATATACAACCTTGACGCACTCCTTTTCCTATCTGGAACCAGTTCGCTGTTCCATGTCCAGTTATAACTGTTGCTTCCTGACCTGCATACAAGTTTCTCAAGAGGCAGATCAGGTGGTCTGGTATTCCCATCTCTTTCAGAATTTTCCCCAGGTTGTTGTGATCCACACAGTCAAAGGCTTTGGCATAGTCAGTGAAGCAGAAATAGATGTTTTTCTGGAACTCTCTTGCTTTTTCCATGATCCAGCAGATGTTGGCAATTTGATCTCTGGTTCCTCTGCCTTTTCTAAAACCAGCTTGAACATCTGGAAGTTCACGGTTCACATATTGCTGAAGCCTGGCTTGGAGAATTTTGAGCATGACTTTACTAGCGTGTCTTGAGAGTCCCTTGGACTGCAAGGAGATCCAACCAGTCCATTCTAAACGAGATCAATCCTGGGTGTTCATTGGAAGGACTGATGCTAAAGCTGAAACATTCTAAAGGAGATCAATCCTGGGTGTTCATTGGAAGGACTAATGCTGAAGCTGAAACTCCAATACTTTGGCCACCTCATGCAATGAGTTGACTCGCTGGAAAAGACTCTGATGCTGGGAGGGATTGGGGGCGGGAGGAGAAGGGGACGACAGAGAATGAGATGGCTGGATGGCATCACTGACTCGATGGACTTGAGTTTGAATGAACTCCGGTAGTTGGTGATGGACAGGGAGGCCTGGCGTGCTGTGATTCATGGGGGTCACAAAGAGTTGTACGCGACTGAACTGAACTGAACTAGCGTGTGAGATGAGTGCAGTTGTGCGGTAGTTTGAGCATTCTTTGGCATTGCCTTTCTTTGGGATTGGAATGAAGACTGATCTTTTCCAGTCCTGTGGTCACTGCTGAGTTTTTCAAATTTGCTGGCATATTGAGTGCAGTCCCTTCACAGCATTATCTTTCAGGATTTGAAATAGCTCCACTGGAATTCCATCACCTCCACTAGCTTTGTTTGTAGTGATGCTTTCTAAGGCCCACCTGACTTCACATTCCAAGATGTCTGGCTCTAGGTGAATGATCACACCATCGTGATTATCTGGGTCGTGAAGATCTTTTTTGTACAGTTCTTCTGTGTATTCTTGCCACCTCTTCTTAATATCTTCTGCTTCTGTTAGGTCCATACCATTTCTGTCCTTTATCAAGCCCATCTTTGCATGAAAAGTTTCCTTGGTAGCTCTAATTTTCTTGAAGAGATCTCCAGTCTTGCCCATTCTATTGTTTTCCTCTATTTCTTTGCATTGATCACTGAGGAAGGCTTTCTTATCTCTCCTTGCTGTTCTTTGGAACTCTGCATTCAGATGCTTATATCTTTCCTTTTCTCCTTTGCTTTTCGCTTCTCTTCTTTTCACAGCTATTTGTAAGGCCTCCTCAGACAGCGATTTCACTTTTTTGCATTTCTTTTCCATGGGGATGTCTTGGTCCCTGTCTCCTATACAATGTCACGAACCTCCGTCCATAGTTCATCAGGCACTCTATCAGATCTAGTCCCTTAAATCTATTTCTCCCTTCCACTGTATAATCATAAGGGATTTGATTTAGGTCGTATCTGAATGGTCTAGTGGTTTTCCCTACTTTCTTCAATTTAAGTTTGAATTTGGCAATAAGGAGTTCATGATCTAAGCCACAGTCAGATCCCGGTCTTGTTTTTGCTGACTGTATAGAGCTTCTCCATCTTTGGCTGCAAAGAATATAATCGATCTGATTTCAGTGTTGACCATCTGGTGATGTCCATGTGTAGAGTCTTCTCTTGTGTTGTTGGACTGTGCTATATATATAAAGTAAATCCTTGTTTTATTTATGAAAGAAGGTGTTAGTCAGTTGTGTCCAACTCTTTGTGACCCCATGGACTGTAACCTGCCAGACTCCTCTGTTTATGGGATTCTCCAGGCAAGAATACTGGAATGGGTTGCCATTTCCTTCTCCAGGGGATCTTTCCAACCCACAGATCAAACCCAGGTCTCCTGCATTGCAAGCAGATTCTTTACTATCCTAGCCACCTGGGAAGCCTGTTTTATATAGAGAGGTTTGTATCTTTTAATCTCATCCTCCTAATTTATCCCTCCTTCACCTCTTTCCCTTTTAGTAACCTGTTAAGCTTATTTTCTGTGTCTGTGAGTTTGTTTCTGTTTTGTGTATAGACTATTTGTTTTATTTTTTAGGCTCCACTTATAAGTGTTTTTGTCTAACTTACTTCACTTAGTATAATATCCACTGCTGTTGCTACAGATGGCAGTGTTTCATTCTTTTTATGGCAGAATAATATTCCACTGTATGTACCACATCTTAAATCAGTTGTCTGTTCATGGGCATTTGAGTTGTTTCTGTATTTTGGCTGTTAGTGCTGCTGTGAAGCATGTATTTTTCGGATTTAGAGTGTTCATCTTTTGCTAATATATGCCTGGAAGTGGAATTGTTGGATTATGTGGAAGCTCTGTTTCTAGTTTTTTAAGAAACTTCCATACTGTCTTCCATAGTGGTTGTACCAATTTCCATTCCCACCAGAGTATAGGAAGGTTCCCTCTTCTCTACAGCCTGTCCTGCATTTATTATTTCTACACGTCTTGATGATAACCATTCTGACTGCAATGAGCTGATACCTCTTTGTAGTTTTGATTTGCATTTCTCTAATAATGTTAAGCATCTTTTCATGCCTATTGACCATCTGTGTGACTTCTTCAGAGAAATGGCTAAGTCTTCTGCCCATTTTTTAATTATGTTATTTGGTGTTTTTTCATATTGAATTGTATGAGCTGTTTGTATATTTTGGAAATTAAACCATCATTTGCAAATATTTTCTCTCATTCTGTATGTTGTCTTTTCGTTTTATTGATTATTCCCTTTGCTGTTTAAAAGTTCTTTAGTTTGATTAGGTCCCCTTTGTTTATCTTTGCTTTTTTTTGGCTTTGGGAGACTGATCTAAGAAAATATTGCTATGATTTATGTCCAAGGTGTTTTGCTTGTGTTCCCTTGTAAAAGTTTTATGGCATTGTATAATTGGTCTTTAAACCATTTTGAGTTTACTTTTATACATGGAGTGAGGGAGTGTTCTGATTTCACTTATTAACATATAGCCAGCCAGCTTTCCAAACACCACTTGCTGAAGACTGTCTTCTCCACTGTGTTTTCTCACCTCCTTTGTCATAGATTAGTTGACCTGTTCCACTGAGCTATGTGTATGTTTTTGTGCCAGTACCATGCTGTTTTGATCACTGTAGCTTTGTAATGTAGTCCAAAGTCTGGAAGTATTATGCTTGCAACATTGTTCTTTGTGTTTATGTTTCTGTATAAATTTTGATATTATTTGTTCAAGTTCTGTGAAAAGTGTCATGGGTATTTTGATAGGGATTACATTAAATTTATAGTTTGCTTTAGGTGGTATGGCCATTTTAACAGTATTCTTCAAATCTAAGATAATGAGATAGCTTTCCATTCCTTTGAATCACGTTCCATTTTCTTTATCAATGTTATGTAGTTTTCAGTGTATAGGTCTTTCGCTTCCTTGGTTAAATTTATTCCTTAGAGTTTTGTGAAGGGGTTGACATCGTATCAAATGGGATTTTTTTTTATGTGATTTTATTTATTTATTTGTCTCTAACCTTTGGCGGCAGTGGGCCTTGGTGGCCTCACCCAGAGTCTCCCTGGTTGTGGTCGGCAGGGTCTGCTCTTTTGTTGTGGAGCACAGCCTTCTCTTCGCGGTGGCTTCTCTTTCTGCAGCACACAGGCACAGTCGTCACAGCTAATGGGCCCCATTGCTCCTTGTCACGGGGAGTCTTCCCGGACCAGGGAATGAAGCCGTGTCCCCTGCATTGGCAGGCGGATTCTCATCTGTTGCACCGCCAGGGAAGTCCTTTTTACTCTCTTTCTGACACTCATGTATTCTTTTAAAAATAATATGAATTTTCTGCTTCATAATCTATCCCTTTTTGGTTTAAATTAAAATTTGTTTAATTAACTAGCAGGAAGATGTTCCACATTTATTCTGTGACTATTAATAGTCTCCAATGTATATGTTGAACGGTAACCCACTCCAGTATTCTTGCCTGGAGAATCCCATGGACAGAGAAGTCTGGTAGGCTACAGTCCACGGGGTCGCAAAGAGTCGGACACGACTGAGCGACAGAACGGAACGGAATGTATATGTGGTTTAGCTGTGGTTTGGAAAGATGGATGGGATTATGTTAAAAAGAGGTCTCTAGGACTTGTTACTCCTTTGTTCATCTTATTGAGAAAGGAAGTAATGAATTTGTTGTTCATATATGTCTTTTGCACTTTTTGGTTTTTTAGTAGCTAAAGAAGTGTTATGTACCATTTTCTTCTGTCTCAAATGTATTTTAGATTAGTTACATTTTCAAGGTACTTTCTATTCTTTGCCTGTGTGATGACTTGACATGTTTGAAGGAATTCCTCGATATTCTATGTTTAATTGATCTTTAAAGTTAGTATAGCACATTTACTTTCAAGTGAAGGGGGATCTACAATCTAATGGTTAATTTCTAGTGAGTTTTACTTTACCGATTGTATATAATGCTCAAATGGACTGAGCAGAGGCTGGATGAGTTTTTATTGCACTTCACCATGAGGCCTTATTTAATTTTCTGCCTACAGATAGGAGATTACAGTAAAAGCTGAGTTAAAGATCAGGGTGAGGTTGGTAGTTGAATTCCAACCTCAAAAAGAAAAGATAGTGACAGAACTTGGGGATTTTCAACATACTAACTCAGTATAAAACCATAGACCTGAAATTATTCCAGTAAGAACTTTAACTTAACCATATCTCTTACTTATCTCCTGCCCTCCGTAGTCATTATTTGTAAAGCAGAAAGAGTTTCCTTTCCTCATGGAGGTGGTAAAAGAAGAGGAATCCAGGGGACTTGTCCTCTGCAGTGAAGATTAGGAAGGGAAAGAGTTCCAGAGGATTTAGAACCGAAGGTGGCAGCTGCAAGAAACATGGAAAATAGGCCAAGAACCGCCTGCCAATCCAGGAGGCGTAGGAGATGCAGGTTCAAAAAGAGAGAGAGACACACAGGTTCGATGCCTGGGTCAGGAAGATACCCTGGCAGAGGGCATGGCTACCTACTCCAGTATTCTTGCCTGGAGAATCCCATGGACAGGGGAGCCTGGCAGGCTACAGTCTGTTAAGTGGCAAAGAGTTGGACACGACTGAAGCTACTTAGCATGCAAGGAAGAAAGGAGAATGCAAGGAACAAGTCTGTCTTTGAAAATAGAGGCCTTGGGACGTTACCTGAAAACTGGGTTTATCTCTCAGTGGTTGTCAATCCAATAGACTGTTGGGAGAAGGAAATATTTGTTATTACTTACTTCCCTGGTGGCTTAGTGGTAAAGAATCCACCTGGTAGTGCAGGAGATGGAAGTTTGATTCCTGGGTTGGGAAGATCCCCTGGAGAAGGAAATGGCAACCCACTCCAGTATTCTTACCTGGGAAATCCCGTGGACAGAAAAGCCTGGAGGGGTACAGTCCATGGGGTAGCAAAGAATCAGACGAGACTGAGCACATATTCACGCAGCAAGTAAGGAGAACACTGGGGAGCTTACCCAAAGCATTGTCTCCCCAACAGCAAAACTGGGAAAGTTTTAAACTAAAGTGAAAGAAAGTGAAGTCGCTCAGTCATGACCAAGTCTTTGCGACCCCATGGACTGTAGCCTACCAGTCTCCTCCGTCCATGGGATTTTCCAGGCAAGAATACTGGAGTAAGTTGCCATTTCCTTTTTCTTCTTTAAACTATGGGTACATGTATATTCACAAAGGGGCTTGAACAGAGAAAAATTCAGCATAGAATTGGAACAAAGTTCAGCTGAGCCCAAGGTTTAGTTGCTTGAAGTCTCAACGTCATCTTCCCACCCTCCAACTGGGAGGGAGCCTTAGTTCCTGTGGACCTCAAAGGTATTATTCCCTTGAGGAACCAGGACCCTGCCCGCCCACTGCGGCAATGCTGTTTCTTGACTGCTCCTCCCTTGTTTCAGCATTCCCTCACGTGGCACTTGTGGTAAAGAACCCACCTGCCAATGCAGGAGACATAAGAGATGTGGGTTTGATCCTTGGGTTGGGAAGATTCCCTGGAGAAGGGTATGACAACCCACTCCAGTATCCTTTCCTGGGAAATCCCATGGACAGAGAAGCCTGGCGGGATACAGTCCATAGGGTCACAGAGTAGGACACTACTGAAGTGACTTAACACACACACACTAGTGTTAAATTGTCTAGTTCAACTCATTAATTTTGGACTTCCCTGGTGGCTCAAATGGTAAAGAATCTGGGGGCCTGGGTTCGATCCCAGGGTCGGGAAACTACCCTGAAGAAGGGAATGGGTACCCACTCCAGTGTTCTTCCCTAGAGAATTCCATAGACAGAGGAGCCTGGCGGGCTACAGTCCATGGAGTTGTAGAGGGTCAGACATGACTGGGCAGCTCCCACCAGCACCAGCAAGATCATTAATTACCAAGACCTGCTGAAGGGCAGGCACTGAAGCCAGGCTTAGATCACAAAATGGTTCTCTTACCTCAAGAAAGCCACATGTGGTTCTCTTTCTCCAGGGACTCGACTCTATCTGCTTTGCACAATCAAAATGCTCCTGTAGTTCCTCAAAAGTTATAAAATGGGAGTTCTTTTTTAAGCTAAATGCACAGCAATCTTTTATATTTTGATTTTGGATATTAGCTACTGTTGAAAAAAAATTCAACCCAATAAATTTGAAGATCTAATCAGTTTCATTCAGAAATCTGACAATATGCCATCTAGTGAATAGCAGGATATTCAAGGAGCTATACAAGATGGAAGGTTTTATAGGCATAAAGAGGGTAGGGTAAGGAAGCTAAAAGAGTAGGCTAGTTCAGACAATGTTTTGGGCAGATTACCTCATTAGTGCTGACCAAGAAATTAACTGACTGGCTTAAAATTTCACTGTTTGGAGAGTCTGAAACTGCAGTTCAGTTAGGTATTAAATCTTGATGGGACTTAGCACAAATAAGTCCATCTTGGGCTTGTTGTTTCTTCTTAACACTGTTTACCAAAAAGGAATTGATGGGAGGCAGGCGGCATTAAGTATAATGAGAAAATAGATTCAAGACATAATTATTTGATCCAATTTGGTGATTAGATTTGAAGACTTTGGGAGAAGAGGAATTTATGGCTGTCCCTAGATTTCTGGCCTGGAGAATTGGGTATATACAATAAAACCATTTCCCAAGAAAGACAACATGTTTGAAGCAGGCTTATGGGGATAATATGAGAATTAAGTTGTTTTTTTTTTTTTTTTTGGCTGCAGTGGGTCTTCATTGCTTCATGCAGGCTTTCTCCAGTAGCAAAGAAAGGGCACTACTCTTTGTTGTACGTGCAAGGGCTTCTCACTTCATTTCAATGGCTGCTCCTGTTGCAGCATGCAGGCTTCGGTGGTTGCAACTCATGGGCTTAGTAGCTGTGGTGCACAGACTTAGTTGCTCCTCAGCATGTAGAATCTTCCTGCACCAGGGATCAAACTGGTGTCCTTTGCATTGCAAGGCAGATTTCTTAACCACTGATACACCAGGGAAGCCCAGAATATAGTTTTAAGTCTCTTGAATCTGAGGAATGCCTGGAACATTCAAGTGGAGATATTTAATAGGTAGTTGGTTACCTGGGCTAGATCTCAGGCATAAAGAGGGAAAGAGCATATAGATGATACTTGAATCCCAGATTGTGCCCATGAGCAAGTGAGAAGAGTCCTGAGGAATTGTGCTTAGAGGAACACGGATATTTAAAAGCAGGTGAAGTAAATGAGAAAAAGACTGGCAAAGTGGTTGGAGGAGAAATAGGTCTTGGAGTTATGAGAGTCAAGGAAGGAGAGAATTTCAAAGACAAGAGAAGAATTGGTCAGAGGGAAGGTGGTAGCTTTAGAACCTGGATTTTTTTTTTTTTTTAATGTATTTAAATGCTTCTGTGAAAGGAACCTGGAGACACAGGTTTGATCCCTAGGTCGGGAAGATCCCCTGGAGGAGGAAATGGCAATCCACTCCAGTATTCTTGCCTGGGAAATCCTATGGACAGAGGAGCCTAGCAGGCTACAGTCCACGGGGTCACAAAGAGTCAGACATGACTGAAGCGACTGAGCATGAGAGGAACCAATAATCAGGGGAAGGGGGCACCTGAAGGAATAGAAGTAGAGAAGACTAGTCTTTATGCCAGAAGAAGACAGAGGTTTATTTACTGGAGAAGTGTAAAAAGCAAAGCTATATTGTGGAGTAATGGATGAAGGAAAGGTACTGTGAAAGAACCTTTTGTGCCTCCAGAAAATTACTTTATTTGAAGGAACTTTTAAAAATCAGACTCTTCATCAGTTCATAATTTATTTTAGGAATCCGGAAACTGTTTCCCAAGGGAAAAACCCATTAGTTTGGAACTAGAGGATTTCTTTGCATCAGATACTAAGATGAAAGAATCACCAACAAATGTTGAATGTGACAAGTCAGTGGCAACACAAGTGAAGAGGCTAGATGAAATTAAGGTAGAACCCGATAATACTCAGGTAAATATTTTACCTTATTTTCTATTTTCCATAATAGCATTTAACTGTAAATTTTAGTTATACAGATGCTAGTTTATTGGTTGAAAATCTTAATTCCTTCCCCAAAGCAGTTGACCGATAATGTATAATGTGTGGTTAAGTGCCATAATATTCATGTGCAAGAATGTGAGAGAAAGATGGACTGTTTGGATGTGGGTATTGGGTTTAATTTTGAAAAGATTGCTTAGGGTATTATGGGTCTATCTAAGGTTAGCACATATTTGTTTTCATTTTTCTTAACTTGAAACAATACGAATAACTAGTTATATGCTTTTGTGCTACTATCTCTATTAAGTAATAGAATTATTTTGTACATTTTAAGTACTTAGAATTTGTCTTTGTTTATCCAAATTAGATTCATTTTTATCCTTAAACTTTTTTAGACTTATCAAATGCTAAAGAACCTATAAAGGATAAATTAGGTCAAGCTGTAAGCAGGGCTAAATTTCCTTAGATTGTTTGTATATGAACCTATTGAAATTTACAATGAAAAGCAATTTCATTTTAAATTTACTTCTAGTATTCTGTTTAGAAATAACATAAAGTAAATTAGTACCAAGTAAAGGGTATGACTCCCATTGGGTGGCAATGGGCAATATTAATATTGTCCATTTAAGAAATACCTGTTACTTCTTCAGTTCTTGAACATTCAAAGACATAGAGCAAGTTAAGGTTGATTGCCTGATGCTCTGAAAAAATCCTGCTTTGTAAGACTCATTCAGCCCAGTCTAAGAATTTTTGTGTTTAATGTCTTTATGAAGACAATTAGCTGTTAGTGATCAGAACAAGAAGGGGAAATAAGGGGACATTATTGAGTATGTCTACCCTCTTTTTGTAGTAGCTGCTGAGGGACTATGTTAAAAACTTATAAAGTCGTATCTAGGTACAGTAGAAAATACTGCAATAATTAGTGTTACCAGCCAGAAGTCAACAGAAGGGGAGTATTTACTTATATACCGTGGTTCAATGCAATAATACAATTCACTGAACAGACTTGAGCATAATGTATCATTTTCTATTGATTGGTTGATGGTTTTCATTATTTTCAACTTTTTTTTTTTAGGAGTACTGTCAAGCCCAACAGCCCAAAACTCAGGAGAATGACCTGAAAATAGACTCTGCGTTTTCAGACAGTGGTAATAGAATTACTTAAGTTAATCATATTTATTCTGACGAATATGATAGCCAGTTTATTCTACTTTTTTAGAATGCCCTTGAATAGTACATTGATTGTTTTGGGTTTTAAGTCCAGGAGAAGTAACCTCTAAAAGACAGTGAAAGAATGCATACTTAATTTTATATAAATACTAATTTTTTCCTTCCTGTTTTGAATTTATAGCTCCTCAGATGACTGCAGGCATTCAGCTTTCTCTGGCATCATCTGGCATGAATAGGATGCTTCCTTCAGTTTCAACCACAGCTGTTCAGGTTTCCTGTTGTGGTTGTAAAAAAGTTTTTCAAAAGGGACAAACTGCTTATCAGAGGAAAGGTTCTACTGAGCTTTTCTGCTCCACACCGTGCATCACTGAATACATTTCATCTGTCAGTTCACCAGCTCTTCCGAAGAGAACTTGTTCAAACTGCTCAAAGTATACAATTCTAAATTATGCCCTCTTTTACTTCCCTACATAGGTCTTGATCAGAACGTTGATTGTAATTTTCTTTTTTTCTGAAGTAATTACCTTGGTTTAGGGTAAAAAAGCTGCTTCTGCTTTTAGTTCCTGTAATGGATTGTTCAGAAGTAGTTTTTGTGTGTGTGTTTATTAAGAGAATTGCAGAAATTAAAACGATAGGAGTTGTGTTTCTCTTTACCTTTAAATAATGTGACTTCCAAAATTTATTTTCCTCTTGTTTACACTGGAAATTCTCTACAATTGGGGTTATTGTGTGCCCATTCTGTTTTATCATTTAACTATATAGGAAGTAACTTACTAAAAAATTAATCATAATAAGTTACTCTTTGACCTTCCAAGGAGTAAAGTTTTATAATGCTTCTCTTGTAGTGGCAAGTGAAGTTGTTTCATAATTTTCCTTTGAAAAATTGAATGGCCTTCAGTAAACATAGATGTATGTATGTAGTCTTAAGGTTTCTGTGAACTATTATTGGAGTCTCTTGCCAACTTTTTTACTTATGTGAGACAATTTAGGCAAGGAGAAAAGAAGTAATAGTGATTTCATAACATCCAGAATTTTGAACTCTACACTGGTATATATAAAGGTTCAGTGCTTTGAGAGTCATATGGTATTATAATTCTGGTTTGTTATTTCTCATTAAATGCTAGTGTTAAACATTTTAAATGTTCTTTGTTTCAGAACAAGAGAATACATGAGCCACCAGTTTTGCCACTAAATATGATTAAATGCCTTTCAAATAGTACCTTGTTTTGGAATCAAATTGCACGATCTGAATCTTGCTTCCTTAGTTCACATTTTGATACTACATGTGATCCCTGAGTGGCTTTATCAACGTCATCTGGGAGCCTGTTAGAAACGTAGAATCTCAGGTTTCCCCAGGCCTATTAATCAGAACTGCGTTTATCCCCAAATGATTCATACACATGCCAAAGTTCAAACAACATTGAGAACATCTTAGTATTCCCATCTGTCTTGTTAAATGTACATAAGAATTATGGTCATTCAATAATATATTTAAGTGCTCAGAACAATACTGGCATGTAATAACCCAGGAAATGTTGACTATCGGTGGTATTCTCTGAACAAACTCACAAACTCTTTACATTGGTTGCTTTAGCTCCTCATTTGGCTGCTGCTTCAGGAGTTAGCCCTTGCTTCATCTTCCTCCCCAGAATTCTACTCACCTTTTCTCTTGTGCTTTGTAAACCTTTTAACACTGTACTTTGTTCTTTTTCTTTTTTTGCTGTGGGCTGTGTGGCATTCTCTTCAGCATGCTTTCTTTCTCTGCAGAATCATAAAACTGGAAGGGACCTTAGAGATCAGCCTGTTCAAACATTTTCTTTCGGTTTTGATTAAACTGAGGCCCTGAGAAGTTAAGGCAGCATGTTCCTGTGCTTGGAGTTTATCCGTTACACATCTTCAGCAGAGCTCCCAGGCAGATTGAAAAGGGTGAAGCAGGAAAGATTTAGTGTGTAAGTTGTTCTTTAAGGCAAAGAAATCCAATATGAACAAAAAAACACGTTTTAACTTTCTTTGGAATAAAAATGTTTTGATACAAAATATTTAATAGGTTTGGTGGAAAGGTAGTGATGCTTAGTCTAGGAGAGGCCATCCATTGTTCCAATAACGTGTACTTTTTTCAGAATTTTTTATTCTGCGTTCATCTGTGTTCATTAGCATCTTGTATTGATATGTAGTTCTCAGAATTTTTAGCTGATTACCAGTTACCAATGAGGTTTTTTTTTAATAGCAGTGATTTAAAATCTGTTTTGTGTCAAAGTAGGTTTTTTTTTTGAAAATCAGTTGATTTACAATGTTGTGTTAGAGTCAATGTAGTTTTTATTCTGTTTCATGAGCCAATTGAAAGATAGCTTTGAAAATGACATTTTAAATCATGTTAGAAAGATAAGACCCTTTATTTATTTGGCCATACCTAAAGGAGATCAGTCCTGGGTGTTCACTGGAAGGACTGATGTTGAAGCTGAAACTCCAGTACTTTGGCCACCTGATGCGAAGAGCTGACTCATTTGAAAAGACCCTGATGCTGGGAAAGATTGAGGGCAGGAGGAGAAGGGGATGACAGGATGAGATGGTTGGATGGCATCACCGACTCAATGGACATGAGTTTGGGTAAACTCTGGGAGTTGGTGATGGGCAGGGAGGCCTGGCGTGCTGCAGTTCATGGGGTCGCAAAGAGTTGGACACAACTGAGCGACTGAACTGAACTGAACCACATGTCTTGCAGGATCTTGATCTTAGTTTCTTGATCAGGGATTGAACTGTCACCCTTGGCAGTGAAATCACAGAGTCCTAACCACTGGACTGCCAGGAAATTCCCGTTTGTTTTTTGTTTTTTTTTAAATAAGGCCTTAGTATGTTAGAAGCCAGCAATCTAGTATGCTAGTAGCAGTAAAAGCCAGTAAGCATTTTAGACTTCCATGTTTCTGCCAGTGCAGTTTCTTCTGCCTTCCTTCCCCTCTGGCTACTTTCTTACTATCTGAAAGATCTGCTTCAGATATCTGTACCCTTTATCTGTTCCCATACCGTTCCTTCCTCTCATTTCCCCCACCTACCACCCAGATAATTGTTCCATGGTCTGTGTTTTCATAGTGTCCATAACTCCCAAAACAGTTTTCATAAAATAATGTTCTTAAAGAATTGATATTGCTCCAGGTAGACTATGAACCTCTGGACATTAGGGACCAGATTATATTTATCTTTATATGCCTAGTTCCTAAACACTGTTAGGAACACAGTGAATCCTGGAAAAAATTTTGTCACAACTCAGATACCACATTTAGAGCTACAGCTTAAACCAGTAAAATGACTGGTGTTATGATAATGAAAACTGACCTGTTATTTTGGTGCTGTTTAAGGAGGCAGAAAGTACAGATAGTCCCCGACTTCCAATTGTTCTCCATGATGATTTTTTGACTTAACAGTGGTGCTAAAGCGATTCACATTCATTAGAAACTTACTTCAGATTTTGAATTTTGATCTTTCTCTGGGCTAGTACAATAATATGCAGTATGATATTCTTACAATGGGAGGCAGCAGCAGTGAGCCCCAGCTCCCAGTCAGTCATATGGTCACAAGGATAAACAACTCATAAACTTAAGATCATTCTGTGCCCCTACAACCGTTCTTTCACGTTTGGTACCATATTCATTAAGTTACATGATATATTCATCACTTTATAATAAGACTTTGTAGGATGATTTTACCCATCTATAGGTTGTTAAGTGTTCTAAACACATTTAAAGTATACTAGGCTAAGCTATGATGTTCTATAGGTTAGATGTACATTTTCAACTTATGATATTTTCAGTTTAAAATGGGTTTATGTGGACATAACCCCATCATAAGTCAAGGAAGATTTGTACACTGAAAATTTGTTAATATTGGGGTATTAAAGTAGTGTTGATTTCAGGAGTATTTCATTTGGAAAACTGTTATCTTTTGGTTTTTCCTGTAGTAGCAGTTCTCACGGAGAAGGCAATGGCAAGCCACTCCAGTACTCTTGCCTAGAAAATCCCATGGACGGAGGAGCCTGGTAGGCTGCAGTCCATGGGGTCGCTACGAGTCAGACATGATTGAGCGACTTCACTTTCCCTTTTCACTTTCACACATTGGAGAAGGAAATGGCAACCCACTCCAGTGTTCTTGCCTGGAGAATCCCAGGGACGGGGGAGCCTGATGGGCTGCCCTCTATGGGGTCACGCAGAGTCGGACACGACTGAAGTGACTTAGCAGCAGCAGCAGCAGCAGCAGTTCTCAGATTTTCTGGTTTCTGGATCCCTTTACACAACAATTTTTGAAGATCCAAAGATCTTTATGTGGATTACATCTAGCTATACATATATTGTGTTAGAAATTTAAACTGAAGAATTTTTAACTATTTACTTATTAACTCAATAAATAGTGCATGTTGACATAAGTATTTTTTTATGAAACAGCATTTTAAATTTAGTGAGCATTGTTTTATTAGTATGGCAAATTGCTTTACTGTCTGGCTGGGTTTTCATATCTGCTTCTGCGTTCAGTTTGTTACAAAATGTTGTTTTGGTTGAAGTCTAAAGAAAATCTGACCTTACAAATAAATATTTGGAAAAAGGAGGCTTGTTTAGCTTTTGAGTTAGTTGTAAATGTTTCTTGATACTACTTGAATGGTAGTTTCTTAAATGTTAGTTGTAATGTGGAATCTGAAACCACATCAGTGAATTTTTTGTACTGTCACCTGAAAATGTAGTGGTCCGTTTGTACTTAAAATGGTTCTTTTACCCGTGAATGATTTTTGCTGCATACTATCATCATTTGGACTGATTCCCTGAGGTATGCAGACTTCCACATGTTGTCACTTCATTATGCAGTATTTTAAAAATCACATTTGCTTTTGTTTTTTTGTAATTTATTTATTCATTTTTTAATTTATTTGTAATTATAAATAAATTACTCCTTTTTTTATTCTATTTTGACTTTTTTTTTTTTTTGGCCTTGCCCTGTGGCATGTGGGATCTTATTAGTTCCCCAACCAGGGATCAGACCAAATTCAGATTTTCTTATTTCAAGGCTTATGTTTCTACTATTTCACAGTTCTTCAGGTATATGAGACAAGGGGAGAATGTTATTTAAGGGCGTGGTTTAGGTTATGAAGAGAAAAAATAATTGTAAAATTTAATGGTATCCTTGTTGTTTATTTTTTAGAGACATTTTAAATCTAAAGGATGTGATCAGTATTCAGCTGGAAGATACTACCACTAGCAAAACTTTTTGCAGTCAGTCTTGTCTTTCATCATATGAAGGAAAAAGAAAGCCAGTTGTTACCATATGTACTAATAGCGTTTCAGCCAAGTGCAGCATGTGTCAGAAGACTACTGCTGTAAGTTACAATATTTCTTAACCTTTAGGGATGCTGATTATTCTGCTTAGATATCAGAGTTTTTACTGCATCTTTTTTTTTAATCCTAGATTCAGTACGAAGTAAAATACCAGAGCGTGAAACATAGTCTTTGCAGTAATGCCTGTTTTTAAAAATTTCACTCCGCTAACAACCTCATCATGAACTGTTGTGAGAATTGTGGAGCTCACTGTTCCACTAGCTCTTGTATGTTTCATATACTTCAAATGGAAGGACAGTCTCATTACTTTAATAGTTCAAAGAGTATTACAATATTATATTATTTATATATAAATATATATTATATTATCTAATAGATTAATCAGTTTCCTTTCATTTTAGTCATTACAACCTATAAGGGCCTTTTTTCTGGTTTTTAAGAAACCGCAAAAATGTGACTTTGTTGTTATTATAATATTTCAATTAAGCAATGGTAGTGGGTATATGTCATAGAGCAGGAATCTGAACGTTATTTTACTCTCTTAACAGAAACCAACCAGATCACTTCCATCTGTTCTTTGCAAATCATTGAAGCCCACAGATGAAATGATTGAGATTACCAATGACTTGGGGAAGACAGAGCTTTTCTGCTCTATTAATTGTTTCTCTGCTTACAGTAAAGCTAAGATGGAATCTTCTACAGGTATTATTTGCTTCGCAGTTATCAGAGATTTAGTAACTGTTGGAACAATGTTACTGCTTTCCCTGAATTTATAACTTTGATTCGTTGCCAAATTAAGCTGACTGAAAACAGGCAGTGGCTGGAGTTGAGGCCTGGGAGGGTGGGGAGGAAGCAGGGGGAAAAAAACCATCTAAAACTTGTTTCAAAGAAAGATTTTCCAATGTTTTTGCATGAAAGGAAGGCCACTTCATTACAAGATTTAATATTTACTTGTAAAGATTGTTGTATTAGAATACAGAACCTTCTACTTAGCCCTGCTTTATAAAAACAAGGCTCTGAGTTACATTTTTCACATGAAGCAGAGCTAGTTGAAAATACTGTGATGTTCGCTAATAGAAAGGGATAGATAATCCAGAGCCAACTATGTATTCCACCAAAGAGCCTCATATAGGACCAGTAGTGTTAATTTCTGGAGAAGGAAATGGCAACCCACTCCAGTGTTCTTGCCTGGAGAATCCCAGGGACGGGGGAGCCTGATGGGCTGCCATCTACGGGGTCACACAGAGTCGGACACAACTGAAGTGACTTAGCAGCAGCAGCAGCAGCAGTGTTAATTTCATAGACAGTAGAATGAACAATTCCCCTGGGGCTTATACATCATGCCGATGGACTTATTATAGAAATCTCTGCAATACTTAAGACACCAACCTAGCTCCTTCATATTGAAGTTGATGAATCCTGGAATGGTTAGAAACGATACCCATTAGGAGATCCTATAGGAATCTCTTTTGTGTTCTTCATGGGTAATTTCACAGTAAAGATTTCAAGCAAATAATATGAAAGGACTAAGAAACTGTGCAAATGTAAAAGATATGAAAAATGTAAATTATCAGTTTAATGTTGGTATTAATGTTATCCTAAAGAACCTGGCTATCTGTAAGCCCTAATAAAAAGTACTCCAATACTCAGCAATACTTCAAGCTATTAGATATTTATGTTATTCATTGAGGTACTTGTTATTAAACAGTGCTTTCTGATTGGTTGATTCTGCCTGGTTTGTAAGTCTTTTCATTTTTATCAATAAATGTTTCAGTGGTACGTGATGCTTCAACGAATCTCCCTTCTCCAAAGAAAGATGCAACTCCAGTTATAAGCAGTATAGTGTCCTTGGCAGATACTCATGATGCCCTGCCCATTGTGAATTCTGATGTATTACAAGGTAAAAATTGATGTGAAGATATTTGACATATACACTGTTTTGCCATACTTGATTATAAAATCTGTCTTATTCTAAGTTTCCTTTCAGTTGTCTAATATGAAATAATTATAGTTAATGATACTATTTTATAGATTATGGTGTAAGATTTTGAATTTATGCTTTAACAGGTACAGTTTCTTCAGTAACAGCAAATGTCATTGAGGATGTAAGTTTTATTTTTAATTGTTTTTGCTACTGCCTTTTTTTTTTAATTATTTATTTTTGGCTATGCTGGGTCTTTGTTGTTGCATGGGCTTTTCTCTAGTTGCTGTGAGTGGAGGCTACTCTAGTTGCAGTGCATGGGCGTCTCATTGTGGTGACTTCTCTTGTTGAGCACGGGCTCTAGGCACATGCGGTTCAGTAGTTGTGGTTCCCAGGTCCTAGAGCACTGGCTCAATAGTTGTGGCACATAGGCTTAGTTGCTCTGCGGCATGTGGGGTCTTCCTGGACCAGGGATTGAACCCGTGTCTCCTACATTGGCAAGCAGATTCTTTACCACTGAGCTACCTGGGAAGCCTACTAACTGCCTTCTTTTTTACGCTTTCCTTTTTTAAACATATTATACGTGTATTTGAACATATTCATTCCTGTTTTGATCCTGGAGCTCAAAAACATAGAGCAATAAACACCTTGTGGTATTCACATTCAGGTTCCTAGATCTCAAGTCTGACTTGAAATTATTAATAATACTGAGTTATAATAATTGTTAATGTTTCCCTCTAGTGGAATTCATATTATAACTTACCCATTGATTTTGTGTTACTAGAATGGATATGTTTGATATTTTAATTGACTGTTTGAAAACTGTTTAAACAAATGTCTTTTTCTCCCAAGATTTCGCCCAGTGAATCAAGTAATAGTGTGCAACAGCCAAGCCTTTCACCACCATCATCTGTAGTCAATCAGCATACGGTTGCCTTAAATACAGAAGAACTAAAAGATCATTTGGTAAAACAAGATGCTACAAACAATATGAAATCCATTAAAAAAAGTGACAGACTACGTCACCCAAAATTTACATCCAAAATACAAAAAATTAAAGGTAAATCGCAAAGTATTAAAAAATCTTGGTGTTCAAATTTTCAACGATTAGAAAACAGCATTAAAAAGGATGTAATATTCTGTTATTCGTGCCAGTTGTTCTGCCAGAAAAAATTTAACTATGGAAGAGAGTCATTTATAGTGCAAGGAATTTCCAATTGGAAAAGAACTCTGGAAAAATTCAGAAAGCATGAAAAAAGTGAAATGCATTTGAAGTCATTGCAATTTTGGAGAGAATATCAATTTTGTGATGAAGCTGTTAATGACAGTTTATCTAATCATTCAAAACAGTTTGAAGGAAATAAAAAGTACCTAAAGCTTATAATTGAAAATATTTTATTTCTTGGAAAGCAATGTTTATTCTTAAGAGGAAATGACCAATCTATTTCATCTGTGAATAAAGGCAATTTTTTAGAATTGTTAGAAATCCGAGCAAAAGATAAAGGAGAAGAAATATTTCGACTTATGAATTCACAAGTTGACTTCTATAATAGTACACAAATTCAAAATGATATTATTGAAATAATAAAGACTGAAATATTGCAAGATATTGTAAATGAGATCAATGTCTCCTCAGCTTTTTCAGTAATATGTGATGAGACAACTGATAGTGCCACTAAAGGACAGTTCTCACTTTGTGTAAGATACCCACAGAAAACATCAAAGGCTGTATTAATTAAAGAAAGATTTTTGGGTTTCATAGATGTTGAAGAAATGACTGGGATCAACTTATACAGGAGTATCAAAGCTTACCTGCAGCAAATTGGAGTTGATTTGAATCAAATACGAGGCCAGGCCTATGATAGCACCAGTAATTGGAGGGGAAAATTTAATAAAATTGCAGCAGAATTTAAGAAGGAAGAGCCAAGAGCTTTATACCTGCATTGTTACACACATTGTTTGGATTTAGCAGTGATTAGGTTTTGTAAAGAAGTAAAAGAGCTCCGAAGTGCTCTAAATACTCTCAGTTCTTTGTTCAACACTATTCATGGGGAAATGTCGGTAAATTTTCAAAACGTTTATAAACTAAGTCAAAGCAAAACATGCAAGAAACACACATCGCAACCATGTTGGACAGTCCGTGATAATACATTACTGTCTTTGATTGAGGGTCTTCCAGAAATCATTGAAACGCTGGAAGTTCTATCAAACCATTCTTCAAACACAAGTTTAGCTGATGAATTGAGTGATTTGTTGGCATTGGTTTCCAAATTTGAATTTATCTTTTGTTTGAAATTTCTTTATCGAATACTAAGTGTTATAGGAATTCTTTCCAAAGAGTTTCAAAGTGAAACAATGGACATTTTTACTTTGTCTTCAAAAATAGAAGCAATTTTGGAGTGTTTATCATCTGAAAGAAATGATACTTATTTCAAAACTATCTGGGATGGAGCAGAGGAAATATGTCAAAAAATAAGGTGTAAAGGTTTTGAAGTTGAAAGACCTTCATTTCAGAAAAGAAGAAAACGTCAGAAAACTGTAGACCTTGGCAGTTCAGACAGTATGTTTTTTCCTACCTCAACAGAAGAACAATACAAAGTTAATATTTATTACCGAGGCTTGGATACTGTATTGCAAAATTTAAAATTGTGTTTTTTAGAGTTTGATTATTGTAAAATGAAGCAAATTTCAGAACTGTTACTTAAATGGAATGAACCTTTAAATGAAGCAACAGCCAAAGATGTCCAAAAATTTTATAAATTTGATGCAGACATCATCCCAGAACTTAGATTTTATCGGCACTATGCAAAGCTCAACTTTGTCCTGGAATATGATTTTATCAACTTCAGCAATCTTGGTCATTTATTTATTCAGCATGGTCTTCACAATAATATTCCTTGCACATCAAAGCTATTATATATTGCTTTGTCTTGGCCAGTTACTTCAGCAAGTGTTGAAAACTCATTTTCTACACTCTCTCGTCTTAAAACATATTTATGTCGTACCAGGGGACAAGAAAAGCTTAGTGGCTTAGCCCTAATGGCTGTTGAGCAGGAATTGGTAGATAAACTGATGGAACCTGAAAGGCTCAATGGAATTGTGGAAAAGTTTGTCCTTCAGGTGAAAAAAATATAGTACTTGCTAACTTGAGTTCACCTGAATTTTGATTTCTGTTGTATATTACAGTTTTTATTTCAAATGTGTGTCTTTTTAAGAAAAAAGGTTTTTTATCAGAACATGTAGCATTTACTCGGTTCAAAACTCATGACATAGAATGATACGTAGTGAAAAGGCTCCATCCCTTTTTAAATACTCATTTCCCCCTCCCTCAAGTATTCTCTATTTCTCTTAAATATCCTTCTGGAGATACTTAGTCGTAAATGTACTGTGCAATACATGCTGTTCTTCAGCTTGCCTTTTTCATTTAACATGACATTTTTGTTATGTTTTATATATCAGTACATAGAGTTTTTGAGTCTTTTTTAATAACCACATAAGATTTAATTGTATGGATGTACTGTAGTATACTGGAGCAGTCCCTACTGATAAACATTTTCTTTCCAGTCTATTTCAATTGCAGATAACACTGCATTTAATAACCTTGTACATAGGTCATGTTGCACATTAGTGAGTTGCTATAAAATAAAATTTTAAACTGGAATTATTAGGTCGGAAGATTTGCACATTTTTATTTTTCATAGATATTGGCAAATTGCTTTCTATAAGGATTGTATCATCTTATAGTCCCACCAACAATGTGAGAGTGCCTGTTTCCTCAAATCTTTATTAAATATTAATAAACATTTTGATTGTTGCAAAGTGTTATTTGAATAATGATATGTTGACCACCTATTGCATAGAACTGACTCATTGGAAAAGACCCTGATGCTGGCAAAGACTGAAGGCAGGAGGAGAAGGGGACGACAGAGAATGAGGTGGTTGGATGGCATCACCGACTCAATGGACATGAGTTTGAGTAAGCTCTGCAAGTTGGTGATCAACAGGGAAGCCTGGTGTGCTGCAGTCCGTGGGGTCACAAAGAATCAGACACAACTGAACTGAACTGACTGATACTAATCTCTGTGGAGATGAAATCTCAGTGGAGTTTTTTGTTTTCACTTAAAAGAATTTTATAGTTTCTGGTCTTACATTTATGTCTTTAATCCATTTTGAGTTTATCTTTGTGTATGGTATTAGGAAGTGTTCTGATTTCATTCTTTTACACATAGCTGTTCAGTTTTCCTAGACCATTTATTAAAGAGGCTGTCTTTGCCCATTGTATATTCTTGCCTTTTTTGTCAAAAATAAGGAACCCATAGATGCAGGAGTTCATTTCTGGGCTTTCTATCTTGTTCCATTGGTCTATATTTCTGTTTTTGTGCCAGTACCATACTGTCTTGATGATTGTAGCTTTATAGTATAATCTGAAGTCAGGAAGGTTGATTCCTCCAGCTCCACTCTTCTTTCTCAAGACTGCTTTGGCTTTTCAAGATCTGTTGTGTTTCCATATGAATTGTGAAATTTTTTGTTCTAGTTCTGTGAAAAATGCTATTGGTAATTTGATAGGGATCGCATTAAATCTCATTTGAATTTCCTTTTCTGTGAAATCTCACATTTAAACATTAAAACTAAATTTTGCTATGGTTTTGGTTGACACATAGCTGGATGACAGTAGGAATTCCTAATCTGCTTTATGAGAATGTGACTATTTTTTGAAATAATTCTGATAGAACTCTTTCTGTCTTTACACTTGGTGTGCGTCATTCCATCCATATACAATTTTATACTTAATACATAGCCTTGCTCCACCTGATTGTAAACTTTATATAAAACTTCAAGTTACATTCTACTTATCTTTCTGCAGTTTGCCTTTGTCACTTAGTGTTTGAGATTTATACATGGATTTCTAGTTGATGCATTCTAACTGCTGAATTTCTTTGTTCAGTCGCTCACTCCTGTCTGACTGTGCAGTCCATGGACTGCAGCACACCCGGTTTCCATGTCCTTCACCATCTCCTGGAGTTTGCTCAAACTCACGTCCATGGAATCAGTGATGCCATCAAACCAATGGATGAGGCCAATCTCATCCTCTGTTGTCCCCTTCCCCATTCCATTATATAGATATACATGTTCATCGTTTATTTAAACGGGCATTTTATATCATCTGATTCTGTATTTTTATAATACTGCTGTGACCCTTTGTGAATGTGGTATACACTTGTACATCCAGCAAATGTTTTTTTCAGCATGTATGATACGCCAGACACTATTCTAGCTGGCAGAGATCCAGCAGAGAATACAATAAGGCCTTGACTCTGATGAAACTTACCTTTCTCATGTGGAAATCAAAGATGTTAGAAGATGTTGCTTAGCAACTCTTATAGATAGATGATAATACAGAAAAGAATATTTTTATGCTGCTTAAGATAAAAGATGAGGCTTTGAAAGAGCCGAGGCCACTTAGGTTGTTCAGTTGCCAAGTCGTGTCTGAATCTTCAGTGAGTCAGCTGTTCTCTTCAGGTGGCCAAAGTGTTGGAACTTCAGCATCAGTCCTTCCAGTGAGTATTCAGGGCTGATTTCCTTTGAGATTGACTGGGTTTGATCTCCTTGCTGTCCAAGAGATTCTCAAGAGTCTTCTCCAGCACCACAGTTTTAAAGCATCAATTCTTGGGCACTCTCTCTTACGTGACCACTTCAGGCCTTACCCAGCTGGCCCACAAGTTGGGAAGGTCTGTTCTGAGGTACTTGCTTTGAAGTGGGCTTGATGGGTCAAGACTGTGCATCAGACTTCTAGATGAACCATTTTTCTACTCCCACCCGTGATATCTTGTCTGTGGTTCCACATCCTTGCCAACATTTAATATTGGCAGTTTACTCTTTTTTAAAAAAAATCCATTGATTTCTACTTTAATAGCAGGAGTTAATCTTTAGTATTCCATGCTTATTGCATACATTTTCATTTCTTTCTGTTTTGTATGAACGTGCTTAACACTGACCTTTCCTCTGAAGTCACCTTTGCCTACCACGTGTTTGTCTCATTTTCATTATCTTCTAGCAGTTTGCATGTGTGATTTCAAGAGCTTGAGTGTTTTTTTCCAAATGTTATATTACTTTTTAATAGTCAAAAGTCAGTAATACAAAATTTAGAACTGAAAAAGAGGAAAATGAGAACTGCAATAATTAAAATGGAATTTTTGGTAATTCCCTGGTGGGTCAGTAGTTAGCACTCTGTACTTTTGCGGCTGGGGGTCCAGGTTCAATCACTGGTTGGGGAACTAAAATCCCATAGTCTGTGCAGAGCAGCCAAGGAAAACAAACAAGCTGCTTTCTTTGTTAAATATTTACTATATAACCTTAGTACTTTTCTCAGTGCTTGTTGTTATTTCACTTACAACCAATCATTTTAGGGAAGAAACTAAGTCATAGAAGTTAATGATCACATAATTAGTAAATGTTGAGTGAATCTAGGATTTGTACCGAGACAGTGTGACTCCAAACCTCATGCTTCTAATCACTATGTTCTACTACCTTTTATATAAATTATCACAGAAGTTCTAAATAAAAAATTCACTACCAGGAGTACATTGAAGAATAGATGACAGAAATAGCGGCATACTGTTAATCTCCCAGATTCCTTCATAAAAGCAAAAATCTCTGCATGGCATCTATACCAAGTCTTGGTGACACGGTATCACCACAATCCCAAAAGAAGACCAGATAGTGACAAACTCAAAAGCAGCTGTAAAACCTGAGTAGTGCCAGCTATCTGTGTGGAAGGTCATGGACACAAAGCAATGGGACATCTGATGGCCTTGAGCAAAGGGGATCTCCCAAAACATTGCCACAGGAAAGTGTGGCAGGCCAGTTTCAAAGCAGCCGCAAAAAGTGAAGGTTCCTGCAGCTGCTAATATGCAGGTGTTTAAGAGGATTGCTAAACTCCAGACTTGTCTTGAAACTAACAGATGTAAGCTTTCTCCCAAAACAACCTTTTCAAGGAGAAGCTGCTGGCTGTGGACGCCAGTTTCAACAGGAATGGACAGTAGGGACAAAGGAAAGCACAGAGTGAAGTGGGGAGAAACGAACCAGCTGTCAGAGCTAGGTCACTATTCAGTCACTGTGTGAGGATAATGTATTTCATGAACCTCAAGGAGAGAAAAGTTATTCTGTCCCTTTTAAAAAAGGACTTAAAACTGATCAATACAATTGTGGAATATGATAGAAAATTATAAGAATATAAATCCTTGCAAAACAACCTACTGTTTCAGACCAAGGTTAAATGGCAAAATTGTAAAAAAACAGTGTAAACTACAATTAGAAATGCTCAGATGAGTGGATAAAAGGTGTAAAAATAAATGCAAAGAATTCAGGAAAGGATTAGAAGTTAAAAGGAATAAAAGTCAAAGTGAAAACTAGAAGGAACTCAAAAGTGAATAAACAATTGATAATTGCTGATTGCATCCATGAAATTAAAAGACGCTTACTCCTTGGAAGGAAAGTTATGACCAACCTAGATAGCATATTAAAAAGCAGAGACATTACTTTGCCAACCAAGGTCCGTCTAGTCAAGGCTATGGTTTTTCCCGTGGTCATGTATGGATGTGAGAGTTGGACTCTGAAGAAAGCTGAGTGCCGAAGAATTGATGCTTTTGAACTGTGGTGTTGGAGAAGACTCAAGAGCCCCTTGGACTGCAAGGAGATCCAACCAGTCCATCCTAAAGGAGATCAGTCCTGGGTGTTCATTGGAAAGACTGATGCTAAAGCTGAAACTGCAGTACTTTGGCCACCTCATGCGACGAGTTGACTCACTGGAAAAGAGTCTGATGCTGGGAGGGATTGGGGGCAGGAGGAGACGGGGACAACCGAGAATGAGATGGCTGGATGGCATCACCGACTCTGTGGACATGAGTTTGAGTGAACTCCAGGAGTTGGTGATGGACAGGGAGGCCTGGCGTGCTGTGATTCATGGGGTCGCGATGAGTCGGACACGACTGAGCGACTGAAGAGAAATAGATGGGAAGAAGGAAGATGTTTTGGATCAAGGAAAGGGATACAGCCGCCCTTCTATCCTTAGTCTTGTGGTGACGAAGCTGGAACATCGCATGTTTCTGCTCTGCTAAGTGCATGCTCAGTCATTTCAGTCGTATCCAAAATACAGGACTCTGTGACCCCATTTCTGCTCTAGCTGTATTTATATTAGCCTCTGCCAATAGGGGGTCACTAGAGGGGTCACGAAGAGTCAGACACGACTGAGCGACTTCACTTTCACTTTTCACTTTCATGCATTGGAGAAGGAAATGGCAACCCACTCCAGTATTCTTACCTGGAGAATTCCAGGGACAGGGGAGCCTGGTGGGCTACAGTCCATGGGGTGGCAAAAGAGTCAGACACAACTTAGCTACTAAAAAACCACCACCATGACATCTTGATGTTCTCTTTTTATCCCTTCAGTAACCTATTTATACTTAGTATATTTTTATATTCTGTTCAGATAACTAGTATCGCTTCTGTTCTGACTGAACTCTGGCTGATACACTGAATCAAGAGAACTTGCTTGAAATTAGAAATACTTTATATATTGGAAAGACACACTGTACCCTTAGGAACATTGACCCAGAATGGTCAGTACTGAGTCATGGCCTAAAAAAAAGAATGAAACAATTTTGAAAGGGTTTTTTAAAAGAAAAAGTCCCTGGGAGTCCAGGCAGTCAAAAAATAGCAAGGGGGGAGGTCACTTATAGGGAAGATAAATCTGATCATTTTCATACTTTCTGATAGTGACACTATGTTAAAAGATAATAAAGTAACATGAACTTAGGATTTTTCTTTTTTTGGTCACACCATGTGAGATCTTAGTTTCCTGACCAGGGATCGATCACGCACCACTGCATTAGAAGCACAGAATCTTAACTACGGGACAACCAGGGAAGTCCCCAAACAGGATTTTATATCCAACCAAATGGACTTTCAAGCATAGAAAGTCACAGGCTATCATCAATAGTTAGTAATGTTACAACTTATAAAACATTCTTTTCATGAACCCTACATGAGGAATCTATTAGAATAAGGTTCAGATAACCAGATTAATAGGAGAGGCATTAACGTAAGAGGTGATAAAGCTTTGCAAGTATTAAGTGAGTAAAATTAGAATATTACCTTAATGATTACCTATGCTAATGCCAGTAATACAGTCAGACATTGTGTACTTCCTAATTGATATTAGCACTAGCTAAGAAAGGCATCCTCAGATATCTGAATTTCTGTTCAGAGGACTTTTTCAGGCTGCTAAGTATTAATTTCAGCTTTTTTTTTTTCCTCTCCCGTCCTAGCAGCTTGTTGCAGTTCCTGCTGCTGTAATACCTTCTTGGTGCTCCTTAGCCTTTCTAGTCATATTGTTCAAATAACTCATGTGGTTCCAGTCTCCTGACTGGATGTTGCCTGATATAACACTAGCTGTGAATCTTGCCAAATAATCCCATCTGGAATCTTGTCAAAACCCTAGATCTAGCTGCTTGTTTACTGGAAATGTAGGGGGTCAGAGGAACATATTAACATCAGTGGGATTAACCAGCAAAGTCCAAATCCTAGGAAACTGCACAGGATAAACACTTCTAACAAAAACTAACAAGGAAAAAATGGCAGAGGATCCTCTAAAAGAGCAGTGGGATTTGAAAAAGGATACATGAATAGGTATAACTGAAAAAAAATTTTTGTATTACAGTCCTGGGGGTAATGTCACTGAATTGTACACTTCAAAATGAGGGGATTTGGGGACTTCCCTGGTGGTCCAGTGGCTAAAAAGGGGACACAATTAAATTCCTGGCCTGGGAAGATCCCACATGCTGCGGGGCAACCAAGCCCATGCACCGCAACTACTGAGCCCACACTCTAGTGCCCGAGAGCCACAACGGCTAAACCCAGGCGCCTAGAGCCCATGCTCTGCAACAACAGAAGCACCAAAGTTAAGAAGCCCGCACACCACGTCTAGAGTAGCCCCCAGCCACTGCAACTAGAGAAAGCCCGAGTGCAGCGATGAGGACCTGGTGTAGCCAGACAAAGTATTTTTTCGAAAGAATTTTATGATACACGAATTCTATTTCGGCAAAGCTGTTACTTTAGAAATAGTCATATGTCAACAAATTGTATAGACCATGTTTAGATCTTTAAACAACTGTGAAAAAATACAATTTTTATAAATATTTATAATGATGTTGTGGTTATGTGTTTTTTAAAAAGTCACTTTTAGAGAAAAATACTTAAGCTGTTAGTCATGAAATTACCAACATGTAATCTGGGGCTTCAAAATAATCACAGAAGAGAGGAACTATGTGAGGATCAAGATGAAAAATTGGTCGTGATATCATAGTTGTTGAGTCTAGGTGATGGGTACATAGGGATTCATTGTATTGTTAACTCAGTTTTTACATGTGAAGTTTTCTATTGTAAGAATGTTACTAAATGATGAACTATTTCCCATTGGAATTCATACCAGGAATGTAAAGGTGTTTTAATACTAGGAAATTTATTTATGAAATGCAACAGAATAATACATCACATTAAGAAAATGATATCAAATACCATAGCATTGCTAAAGCTTTAACTTTTATGCCTGATTTTTAAAACTTTGGTAAAATTAGAATAAAAAATATTTTCTGTTAACAATAAATTGTTGGTAATATATTTATTAGGTACATAAAGACCTACACAATAGTATGTATAACATTATCAGTTCAGTCTCTCAGTCATATCTGACTCTGTGACCCCATGAACTGCAGCACGCCAGGCCTCCCTGTCCATCACCAACTTCCGGAGTTCATTCAAACTCATGTCCATTGAATCGGTGATGCCATCCTACCATCTCATCCTCTGTCGTCCCCTTCTCCTCCCACCTTCAATCTTTCCCAGCATCAGGGTCTTTTCAAATGAGTCAGCTCTTCACATCAGGTAGCCAAAGTATTGCAGTTTCAACTTCAGCATGCTACTGCTAAGTCACTTCAGTCGTGTCCGACTCTGTGTGACCCCATGGATGGAAGCCCACCAGGCTCCCCTGTCCCTGGGATTCTCCAAGCAGGAACACTGGAGTGGGTTGCCATTTCCTTCTCCAATGTGTGAAACTGAAAAGTGAAAGTGAAATCGCTCAGTCATGTCCGACCCTTAGTGACCCCACGGACTGCAGCCTACCAGGCTGCTCCATCCACGGGATTTTCTAGGCAAGAGGACTGGAGTGGCTTGCCATTGCCTTCTCTGTCTCCAACTTCAGCATCAGTCCTTCCAAATGAATATTCAGGTCTGATTTCCTTTAGGATGGACTGGTTGGATCTCCTTGCAGTCCAAAGGACTCTCAAGAGTTTTCTCCAGCACCACAGTTCAAAAACATCAATTCTTCAGTGCTCAGCTTTCTTTATGGCCCAACTCTCACATCCATAACATGATTACTGGAAAATAGCTTTGACTAGACAGACCTTTGTCGACAAAGTTATGTCTCTGCTTTTTAATATGCTCTCTAGGTTGGTCATAGCTTTTCTTCCAAGGAGCAAGTGTCTTTTAATTTCATGGCTGCAGTCACCATCTGCAGTGATTTTGGAGTCCAAAAAAATAAAGTCTCTCGCTGTTTCCATTGTTTCCCTATCTATTTGCCATGAAGTGATGGGACCAGATGCCATGATTTTAGTTTTCTGAATGTTGAGTTTTAAACCAACTTTTTCACTCTTTCACTTTCATCAAGAGGCTCTTTAGTTCTTCACTTTCTGCCATAAGTGTGGTGTCATCTGCATATCTCAGGTTATTGATATTTCTCCTGGCAATCTTGAGTCCAGCTTGTGCTTCATCCAGTCCAGCATTGCTCATGGTGTACTCTGCATATAAGTTAAATATGCAATACCAAATTAAAATTAGTATGAATTATCTACCATTGTACTGAGTGCTTACCATCTACTAGAAACATTAAAAAGTAGGAAAGTAAAAAGTAAGCATCTTATCTCATCCATTTTGATATCTAGGAAATGATGTTAATGTTATTCTACTTCCTTTCTAGGCAGGCCAAATCTTCTAGGGAGATGGCAAGGGCAATAAGCAAGTTGAAAAATGTTTCTAGATTACTACAGTCCCAGACCAGCTCACATGGAACACTGTTCAAGTGAGTCTCCCTATGAGCCTCCTTGCCTCTTGCAAACTTGCAAAATAGCCATTAAACCAAGATGGATAAAAAGTTATCTGATTTATTAATTACAGTGACATTACAAGAATCTTCAGGAGAAGCATCACCCTGAAAGATCTCCAACATGCATGTTTAAATTTATATATGCATATAAAACCAAAAAAACCCTCTCTTCTTGTTCTCTTATTTGACTCCACCTGAGTTTCTTCCAGTATGTCCCTTGAAGAAGTCTATATCAACTCCATGGACTACCCACTTTCCTGCCTCAAATAGACTTAAGCTTTTACATCCATCTTGTTTAATTACCTTGTACTTGTGTCTGTTTAGTTCTTACTTAATAGCAGTTATAACCATATTTTGTTTTCTTCCAAATATGTGGAAGCTTTATTTTATTTTAATCAAATGTATGCCCCTCTCCCCCCCAAAATGTGTGTGTGTATTAGTTCTGTTTCTCTGAAGAATACAAAGATGTATATAACCATTCCACTAAAGAAAATGAGTGCAGGACTTCCCTGGTGGTCCAGTGGTTAAGCATCTGCCTGTCAATTCAGGAGACAGAGGTTCGATCCCTGGTCTGGGAAGGTTCCACATGCCGTGGAGCAACCAAGCCCATGTACCACACCTGCTGAGCCCGTGCTCCAGAGCCCCCGACCCACAGCTACTGAAGCCGGTGTGCCACACAACTAGAGAGTAGTCCCGCTCATCACAACGAGGGAGAGCCCACACGCAGTGACGAAGGCCCAGTGCAGCCAGATAGAAGTTAAGGGTGTTAAAAAAAACAAGTGGTGGGAAACTAGAGACAATCTTTTCTTGAAAAAAAAAAAAAGTACTAGAACTCATAGCTAAAGCAATTAAATTTAAAATATGATATTTGTGTAGGAATAGCTCACTAGTCCAGATATATAATGAAATTTAGTATATGAGAAAGGCAGCTGAACTAGTGAAGGCTATTTTGATTATCAAGAGACAGAAGCAACTCAAACTAGCTTAAGGAAACAGATTACTTTGGTGAATTGTGAAGCTGAATTCAGGCAGAACTGGAAACCATGAAAATAATGTTACCACATCTCCTCCTTTTTATCACTAAGCTTTACTCTTTGTTCTATATTGGTTTCATTTTCAAAGAGTTCTTTCTGAGGTAGATAGAAGAAGATGACCAACACCAAGCCTGGCCTTTTGCCTTTCTCCATGCCCATTACCTAGCCAACAGCACTGATAGGCCCAGAGAAATAGGAACTCAGGAAAAGATTACATAGTTGAGCATAAACTATTGAAGAAATGCAATAAGCTGACCATAGTACAAGAAGACGGAGAAGGCAATGGCAAGCCACTCCAGTACTATTGCCTAGAAAATCCCATGGATGGAGGAGCCTGGTGGGCTGCAGTCTGTGGGGTCGCTAAAGGTCGGACGTGACTGAGCGACTTCACTTTCACTTTTCATTTTCACACACTGGAGAAGGAAATGGCAACCCACTCCAGTGTTCTTGCCTGGAGAATCCCAGGGACGGGGGAGCCTGGTGGGCTTCCATCTATGGGGTCACACAGAGTCGGACACGACTGAAGTGACTTAGCAGCAACTTAGCAGCAGTACAAGAAGAAGATATAAAGAAATATATAGAACAAAAAATTTAAACATACATAAGGAGAAAACTCTTGAGAGTCCCTTGGACTGCAAGGAGATCCAACCAGTCCATTCTAAGAGAGATCAATCCTGGGTGTTCATTGGAAGGACTGATGCTAAAGCTGAAACTGCAATACTTTGGCCACCTCATGTGACGAGTTGACTCACTGGAAAAGACTCTGATGCTGGGAAGGGTTGGGGGCAGGAGGAGGAGGGGATGAGAGAGAATGAGATGGCTGGATGGCATCACCGACTCGATGGACATGAGTTTGAGTGAACTCCGGGAGTTGGTGATGGACAGGGAGGCCTGGCGTGCTGTGATTCATATTCATGGGGTCGCAAAGAGTCGGACACGACTGAGCGACTGAACTGAACTGAAGCAGTAGCCTCAAAGAGAGAAGGGATAATATTGAAAACATCTGTGCATTCATGCACAGTTGCTCAGTCGTGTCCAGCTCTTTGCAATTCCATGGACTGTAGCCCAGCAGGTTCCACTAGCCATGGGATTATCCAGGCAAGAATACTGGAGTAGGTTTCCATGCCCTCCTCCAAGGGATCTTTCCAATGCAGGGATCGAACACGCCCCTCCGGCTTCTGCATTAGCAGGTAGACTTTACCACTGAGCCACCTGGGAAGTCAATTGGTGAAGCAAGAATAAAGAGTTACAAAGGGAAACTTTAATACTGGGTACAAAAATGTATAATAATTGAAATAAAGAACAGAAAAGGTAGATTGGAGAAAATAATCGGAGAATATGCTCCCCCCCCCAAAAAAAAAAAGGAATCTAAATGTTTAACTACCGAAAAAAATCAACACAAAAGAAGCCAGTAATGCAGGAAATGAGGGATGAAGACCTATAAGGCATACAGAAAATAGCAAAACAACAGAAGTAAGTCCCTCTTTGTCAGTAATTACTTTAAATATAAATGGTTTAAATTCTCCAGTCAAAAGACAGGGTAGCTGAAAACCAACAAAAAAAAACACAGTGAAGCACCATTTCGTACCCACTAGAAGGGCCATAAGCAAAACATTGAAAACAGCCAAGTGTTTGTGGGAAATTAGAACTGTCATGCACTGCTGGTGGGAAGTGGGCACTGTGGAAAAGTTTGATGGCTCCTCAAAATGTTAACGTTACCATAAAACCCAGGAATCTCACTCCTAGGTATGTACTCAACTGAAAACACATGTTCACACAGAAACTTGTGCATGCATGTTCATAGCATCGCCATTCACAAAAGCAGAAACAACCCAAGCATCCATCAGCTGATAAATGGATAAACAAATTCTGTTTTATCCATACAATGGAATATAAGCCCGTGTTCCACAAGTATTGAGCCTGTGCTCTAGAGTCCAGGAGCCTCAACTACTGAACCCATGTGCTACAACTACTGGAGCCCGTGCTCTGCAACAAGAGAAGCACTGCAATGAGAGGCCCAGATACCACAGCTAGAGAGCAGCCACCACTCACCACAACTAGAGAAAAGCCCAAGCAGCAGCGAAGACCCAGCAGAGCCAAAAATAAACAAAAACTTAAAAAAAGAAAGACAATAAAGAGGTCACCATAAGTTTATTAAAAAAAAAAAAGATGTCTACCCTGAGACTGTCATGCTCAAGCTAGGAGTAGGCATTCCAGTCAACAGCCTCAGCTGAGCCCTTGGTCAATATCCAACATCTGGCAATCATGTCAATGTCACCTTGACTGTCAAGCCCAGGGAATTTTCTGATGACTGCAGACCAGGCAACAACTGACTGCAATTGCATGACATCCCAAGCAAAAATGGTCAAGTCAGTTCAGTTCAGTTCAGTTCAGTCGCTCAGTCGTGTCCGACTCTCTGCGACCCCATGAATCACAGCACGCCAGGCCTCCCTGTCCATCACCAACTCCCGGAGTTCACTCAAACTCATGTCCATGGAGTCGGTGATGCCATCCAGCCATCTCATTCTCTGTCATCCCCTTCTCCTCCCGCCCCCAACCTTTCCCAGCATCAGAGTTTTTTCCAGTGAGTCAACTCGTCGCATGAGGTGGCCCAAGTATTGCAGTTTCAGCTTTAGCATCAGTCCTTCCAGTGAACACCCAGGATTGATCTCCTTTAAAATGGACTAGTTGGATCTCCTTGCAGTCCAAGGGACTCTCAAGAGTCTTCTCCAACACCACAGTTCAAAAGCATCAATTCTTCAGCGATCAGCTTTCTTCACAGTCCAACTCTCACATCCATACATGACCACAGGAAAAAACATAGCCTTGACTAGACGGACCTTTGTTGGCAAAGTAATGTCTCTGCTTTTTAATATACTATCAAGGTTGGTCATAACTTTCCTTCCAAGGAGTAAGCGTCTTTTAATTTCATGGCTGCAATCAGCATCCGCAGTGATTTTGGAGCCCAAAAAATTAAAGTCTGACACTGTTTCCACTGTTTATCCATCTATTTCCCATGAAGTGATGGGACCAGATGCCATGATCTTTGTTTTCTGAATGTTGAGCTTCAAGCCAACCTTTTCACTCTCCTCTTTCACTTTCATCAAGAGGCTTTTGAGTTCCTCTTCACTTTCTGCCATAAGGGTAGTGTCACCTGCATATCTGAGGTTATTGATATTTCTCCCAGCAATCTTGATTCCAGCCTGTGCTTCTTCCAGCCCAGCGTTCCTCATGATGTATTCTGCATATAAGTTAAATAAGCAAGGTGCCAATATACAACCTTGACGTACTCCTTTTCCTATTTGGAACCAGTCTGTTGTTCCATGTACAGTTCTGACTGTTGCTTCCTGACCTGCATACAGGTTTCTCAAGAGGCAGGTCAGGTGGTCTGGGATTCCCATCTCTTTCAGAATTTTCCACAGTTTATTGTGATCGACACAGTCAAAGGCTTTGGCATAGTCAGTGAAGCAGAAATAGATGTTTTTTGGAACTCTCTTGCTTTCTCCATGATCCAGCGGATGTTGGCAATTTGATCTCTGGTGCCTCTGCCTTTTCTAAAACCTGCTTGAACATCTGGGAGTTCACAGTTCACATATTGCTGAAGCCTGGCTTGGAGAATTTTGAGCATGACTTTACTAGCGTGTGAGATGAGTGCTATTGTGCGGTAGTTTGAGCATTCTTTGGCATTGCCTTTCTTTGGGATTGGAATGAAGACTGACCTTTTCCAGTCCTGTGGCCACTGCTGAGTTTTCCAAATTTGCTGGCATATTGAGTGCAGCCCCTTCACGGCAGCATCTTTCAAGATTTTAAATAGCTCAACTGGAATTCCATCACCTCCACTAGCTTTGTTCGTAGTGATGCTTTCTAAGGCCCACTTGACCTCACATTCCAAGATGTCTGGCTCTAGGTCAGTGATCATGTTATCGTGTCTATCCTGGTCGTGAAGATCTTTTTTGTACAGTTCTTCTGTGTATTCTTGCCACCTCTTCTTAATATCTTCTGCTTCTGTTAGGTCCATACCATTTCTGTCCTTTATCGAGCCCATCTTTGCATGAAATGTTCCCTTGGAATCTCTAAGTTTCTTGAAGAGATCTCTTGTTTTCCCTATTCTGTTGTTTTCCTCTATTTCTTTGCATTGATCACTGAGGAAGGCTTTCTTATGTCTCCTTGCTATTCTTTGGAACTCTGCATTCAGATGCTTATATCTTTCCTTTTCTCCTTTGCTTTTCGCTTCTCTTCTTTTCACAGCTATTTGTAAGGCCTCCTCAGACAGCCATTTTGCTTTTTTGCATTTCTTTTCCATGGGGATGGTCTTGGTCCCTGTCTCCTGTACAATGTCACGAACCTCCGTCCAGAGTTCATCAGGCACTCTATCTGTCAGATCTAGCCCCTTAAATCTATTTCTCATTTCCACTGTATAATCATAAGGGATTTGATTAGGTCATATCTGAATGGTCTAGTGGTTTTCCCTACTTTCTTCAATTTCAGTCTGAATTTGGCAATAAGGAGTTCATGATCTGAGCCACAGTCAGCTCCTGGTCTTGTTTTTGCTAACTGTATAGAGCTTCTCCATCTTTGACTGCAAAGAATATAATCAATCTGATTTCGGTGTTGACCATCTGGTGATGTCCATGTGTAGAGTCTTCTCTTGTGTTGTTGGAAGAGGGTGTTTGGTATGACCAGTGCGTTCTCTTGACAAAACTCTATTAGCCTTTGCCCTGCTTCATTCCGTGCTCCAAGGCCAAATTTGCCTGTTACTCCAGGTGTTTCTTGACTTCCTACTTTTGCATTCCAGTCCCCTATAATGAAAAGGACATCTTTTTTGGGTGTTAGTTCTAAAAGGTCTTGTAGGTCTTCATAGAACCGTTCAACCCTTCCTAAATTCCTGACACATGAAGCTGTGACGAAGTAAAATGATTGAGGTAATTTATTACACAGAAACAGGAACAATTTCTGTCTGAGATGTATGGAACCATTTAACACATTTGATTTTTAGAAGTCTACTTGCCAAAACTGGATTGAGAGATTTACTGTGAAATCTGGTCAAGTTCTCCATTTGCTTACCTCATACCCATACTCAGTCTCAAAAGATAAGGTGTGTACACATGATAAAGAAGCTTTCGTTAGTATAATTTTCTGTGTACAGAAACACTGGCCTAGAAACTGGAGCATAAATTTTAATCTCAGTTCTGCCATTTACTGATTTTTGTGACCTTGGTTAATTCACTTTAACTTTCTGAGTCTCAGTGCCTTTGTTTATTGAGGCTATTCCCCAGAGTTATAGTGTAAGGATTAAATGAAATACTATAGGTGAAATAACTTAGTAAGCTATACAGTATAAATTTATGAAGTTATATATGATTTCTCTTTTTTTAAACATGTTTTGGTAATATTGATTTATTTTGGCTTCACTGGGTCTCCGTTGCTGCTGGAGGGCTTTAGTTTCAGTGAGTGGGCGCGACTCTCTCGTGGCAGTGCTCAGGACACTCACTGCAGTGGTTTGTCTTGAGGAGCACAGGCTCCAGGCATTCAGGCTCAGTAGTTACGGCACATGTGCTTAGTCTCTGCCTGTAGGATCTTCCCGGACCAGAGATTGAACCCATGTCCCCTGCATTGTCAGGCAGATTCCTAACCACTGGACCTCCAGGGAAGTCCTCACCAATCTGATTTCACACTATTTCCCTGGGTGGTAACCATGATTATTAACAAATGTTATAGGACAGGTTGGGGCTTCCCAGGTGGCGCTGGTGGTAAAGTATCTGTCTTCCAATGCAGGAGACACATGAGACATTGATTTGATCCCTGGGTCAGGAAGATCCCTTGGAGTAGGGAATGGCACTCCGCTCCAGTATTCTTGCCTGAAAAATCCCGTGGGCAGAGGAGCCTGGTGAGCTACAAGCTATGGGGCTGCAAAGAGTTAGACATACTGAGCACACACATAGGACTAATTGGCATAGAGTGGAGTGGGAGAAAAGAACAGTGATCTGTCAGCGACTAACGGAAGCGAGAACCAGGCCCAGATCATGAAAGAAATAACCAAGGCAATTAGACAGAAGATGATAAACTCATATATCTCAACATTTCGGAATTTCAATTGAAAATGTGAAGCAGAAGTTGAATTTATACAAAAATATCAAAGTCAGAATGACCCTTGTGGCAAATGAGAATTAGTAAGTAAAGTGACGTGTGAAGCTTCCAGGAAAACACATGCAGAAATGGCCTAGTTACCAGATGGGATAAAAGCAAAAGAAAGCTTTGGAGTCTAATATGAAAAAAGCCTATTTCCTGAAGGTAACAATATATTATTTACTAATGGTTCATTAGTATGAACAATTGAAGGCATATTTTTTTTCTTCTTCCACAACAGTAAAGATAATTCCATATTAAACATTGTATCTCAAAGGCAAGGTCTGTATCTTTTGCGGGGTGGAGAGTGGGGTGTGGACCAGCAACACTGTGCAGCATGCAGGATCTTAGTTCCCTGATCAGGGATTGAATCCATGGTCCCTGCAGTGGAAGCCCGGTTTTAACCACAGGCCAGCCAGTGAATTCCAAAGGTCTGTATCTTATTTTGCGTTCACTTCAGCTCAGTCACTCAGTCGTGTCCGACTCTTTGCGACCGCATGGACTGGAGCACACCAGGCCTCCCTATCCATCACCAACTCCTGGAACCTACCCAAATTCATGTCCACTGAATCTGTGATGCCATCCAACCATCTCATCCTGTCATCCCCTTCTTCTCCTACCCTCAATCTTTCCCAGCATCAGGGTCTTTTCAAATGAGTCAGCGTTTCACATCAGGCGGCCAAAGTATTGGAGTTTCAGCTTCAACATCACTCCTTCCAATGAATATTCAGCGCTGATTTCCTTTAGGATGAACTGGTTGGATCTCCTCGTAGTCCAGGGGACTCTCAAGAGTCTTCTCCAACACCACAGTTCAAAAGCATCAATTCTTCAGCACTCAGCTTTCTTTATAGTCCAACTCTCACATCCCTACATGACTACTGGAAAAACCATAGCCTTGACTAAGCAGGCTTTTGTTGGCAAAGTAGTGTCTCTGCTTTTTAATATGCTGTCTAGGTTGGTCATAACTTTCCTTCCAAGGAGTAAGTGTCTTTTAATTTCAAGGCTGCAATCACCATCCACAGTGATTTTGGAGCCCCCAAAAAATAAAGTCAGCCACTGTTTCCCCATCTATTTGCCATGAAGTGATGGGACTGGATGCCATGATCTGTTTTCTGAACGTTGAGCTTTAAACCAACTTTCTCACTCCTCTCTTTCACTTTCATCAAGAGGCTCTTTAGTTCTTCTTCACTTTAGTAGACCATAAAACAATGTTCCCTGACTGAGTGAAATGGAAGATATCATTAATATCTTAGATATAGTGGCATGTGTGCATGCGTGCTAAGCCGCTTCAGTCGTGTCCGTCTCTTTGCAACCCTCTGGACTGTAGCCCACCAGGCTCTTCTGCCCATGGGATTCTCCAGGCAAGAATACTCAAGTGGATTGCCATGCCCTCCTCCATGGGATCCTTCTCACCCAGGGACTGAACCCATGTGCCCTGCAGCTCCTGTATTGCAGGTGGACTCCTTACTGCTGACCCACCAGCCCTAGATATAGTGGATAAGACACCAAATCTGGAATAAAAAATTTCGTATCTGAGTGTCAGCTCTGCCATTTAGTAGTTCAGAGACTTTGGATAAGCCATGTTCTCTCAGGCTCAGGCTCCTTGGTAAAATAGGAATTATTTCTAATATAATGTATAAAATAATTGTAGTTATTTTAAATTTATTTTACACCAGGATTCTCACAGAGGATTCAAAATCCAGTAAGACATTCTCCCTGCCACGCAGAGGTCTAATGGGTGAAACAGAACTGTAGACAAATCCAATGGTTAACAATAAAGGAACACCAAAGGAATCATCATTTTTCTTTGTGTGTCTGCATGTGTGTGTGTACCTCTGAGTTGTGGAAATTAAAAAAAAACAACACAACTTTGTTTTATAAGAAAAAGAAAAGTAAGAGTATCAATCCTGGGTGTTCACTGGAAGGACTGATGCTAAAGCTGAAACTCCAATACTTTGGCCACCTCATGCGACGAGTTGACTTACTGGAAAAGAGTCTGATGCTAGGAGGGATTGGGGGTGGGAGGAGAAGGGGACAACAGAGAATGAGATGGCTGGATGGCATCACCGACTCGATGGACATGAGTTTGGGTAAGCTCCGGGAGTTGGTGATGGACAGGGAGGCCTGGCGTGCTGTGATTCATGGGGTCGCAAAGAGTCGGAAACGACTGAGCAACTGAACTGAACTGAACTGAAGAGTATCTTGAAAGTTGATATTTGCTAGTCTTGAAATGGAGCAGGACCCTATGGTCCTTGCCACCACCCCCCACCATGTTCTCTGCCTGCCTTTTGTCTGTGGATAACTTTAGTCAAAGAATGAGTTTAATCAGAGAAGCGAGAAATGCTGAAACAAAGGAAAACAGTCATAGGAGACTAAATAATTATAATGTAGTCATTAAACATAGTCAAGGACCTTTAGTTTCTTCCCAAGCGCTATAGGTAATATTCTGAGCCACATCCTATGAGCTGTCTTACAGATACTAAAACACCAAGTGGAGAAGGTAATTACATGGTGACCAGAATCTACCAGGACATGAGCTGCCACAATGTCAAGAATTGGCTGCAAAGAAATGGGAACAAATGGACCCCGGAAATAAAAATCAACTGTACCTGAAACAACCTAAATGATGCTAGTCAGACCACCGATGACCAATTTGAAGATGACTGTTAGAGATGACTGTGCAGTGTCTGCATGTAGCTGCCCCCTCTTCTGTCTAGAAAAGCTCTCCCTGCTTGTCAGAGGGGGAGTGAGTTGGCCTTTGGACAGACATCCGCCACCCTCCCCGCCTCCTCAGTTGCTGGCATCTGAAATAAAGCAAACTTTCTTTTCCACCACCCCAGCCTGCTTATTGGCTTTTGGTGAGCAGCCAGATCCACGACACACCATTTGGTAACAGTCTGACAAACTGAAGGTCTTTCTAGGAAGCTGGAACAGTGTGTACAGAGGTAAAGAGGTAGAAAACCCAAGATATACTTGGGGAAGTACAAAGAGTTTAGTTTGCATGAACAATTGTTTCAAAGGCATAATAAAAGGTGTAACTAAATGAGGAGCTATTAATAGATTTATGTGACCCAGTAAGGAGTTTCAACTTCATCTTGAGTTGGCCAAAAAGTTTTCAGATCTTTCCTTTTTGGCCAACACAATACAAGAGAAAAGGATTCTGAACACAGGATAAATAAAATTAGAGTTCTGGGAAAAAAACTGACAGCAGTGAAAGTGCCAGTAAAGGCTGGGAGACTGGTAAAGGGTAGCAGAGTCCAAGTCCTGAAACACTGAATTAGGATGGTTTTGGCAGACACCAAAAGGGCTTGAATTAGATATTTAGGAATTATAATCTACAGTACTTAAAGAACAATTGCCTGAGAAAAGGGGAGGGAAATGTAAAATAAGACTATTTTAAATTCTACCGTAAAGGAAAGTTGTGAGGAAAAAAATAACATTTGCTTTGGTTTATTTTTTTTTATGTCTCATGTAAAATATTAAATAAAATGCCACCAAAAAATTCAAAAACGAGGGGCAAGAGTATACAAGTCTATAATACAACCATATATCAGGGAACCTAAAAAATATAAAATGAAGGAAAAAAAAATGAGTAGCATCTATTCACTGCTGCTGTTTTTTAGTTGCTAAGCAGTGTTTGACTCTTTGCAACCCCATGAACTGTAGCACACCAGGCTCCTCTGTTCAAGGTTATTTCCCAGGCAAGAATACTGGAGTGGGTTGCCATTTTCTTCTCTAGGGGATCTTTCCGACCCAGGATTGAACCTTTATCTCCTGCCTTAGCAGGCGGATTCTTTACCACTGAGCCACCAAAAAAGTCTATAAAATCTATTACTTGGTTCCATATAAAAGGAAACCGTATTGTTACTTTCATCTGGTTTTGCCCAGAATAGAAAAATTTGGTTTGACTCTGTAATGGAAAAATTACATTATTGGTTATTTCAGTGTGGCATGTGGGATCTTACTTCCCCAGCCAGGGATCAAACCCATACCCCTTGCATTGGAAGCTTGGAGCTTTAACCACTGGACCACTAGGGAAGTCCCTATAATGTTTGAAACCAGAAAGAGAACAGGATAAGCTAGCTAGCTGAACCCTATTGGGTTCACTCATAATTTTATCCAGCAGTCCTTGTGGTGCTAGCACATCTTTGTTAAATTCACCATCTTATTATTTGATGAAACTAAATCCCTGGCTCCAAATCAAATATATAAATGGAGAGCTGGTTTCCCTAAGACACAAAGTAAAATATCAGTGAATTCTTACATGCAAAACTTTTCCTTTTTGTCGATTACAGCTAATGGCAAAGTGTTTTTCTACTGCCCGATCCAAAACCCTCCTCTCAGACACAGACTGGCTTTCTAGTCTGTTGGAATTGCTACCACAGAATGTCATTTAAATGTCTCCACACCACAGGCTCAGAGCTGAACTTTCTCTAAAGTCCCTCTTTCTCACTGGCCTCAAAAAATACACCAGTCCCTTTTGCTTTTAGGAACTGAGACATATTTAATTATTTTGTGGAAACGAATATAAAGTTCCAACCATCTCAGCTGAGGCAGATACATGATTGAAATAGCCATCTTGCTCCAACAGTCTTCAAAGACAAAAGCTCCAGTGTCTGTACACCTTGCTGAGGCCAGTCAACTCTCAACACCATAATGATTTGTTGTCCCAAGTCACTAAATTTAGGGGTTGTTTGTTATGAAACATTAGATAATAGAAACTGCTGGAACAGATAATAGTGGGCAAGGGGTCAGACAAATTAGGAGGCAATTTTAATAATCTGGGTCTGAGATCTCAGTGCCTCTTGCTCAAGCTGTTTGCGAAGAACAAAAGTGTTGTGATCAAAGTCCTTAATAATGGCCTACAAATCATCTTACCTCTGCCTACTGCTCAGGCCTCTTCTTATACAAGTCTTTTTTTAAAAAACATTTTATTGCAATGTAATTCACATACCAATTCCCTCCAAAGTAGTATATAACTTAACAGTTTTTAGAATATTCACAGATACATGCATCCATTACTAGTTGCTTTAGAATATTTTCATTACCTCAAAAAGGAATCCTGCCCCCTTTAGCAATTACCCCCTTATTCCTACTTTCCCATTTCTCAACACCTTTCCCCCAGTCCTAAACAACCACTTACCTCCTTTGTAGATTCCCCTGCTCTGGTCACTTTATACACATAGAATCTTACATGTGGTCTTTAGTGACTGGCTTCACTTCTGTTGTAGCACATATCACTACTCCATTCTTTTTTATGGCTAATATTCCATAGTATGGATGTATCACTATTTGTTTATCCATTTGCTGGTGACTTTTATTTCCACATTTTGGCTGTTATGAATGATTCTATAAACATTCATGTACAAATTTTCATGAGCATATTTCTTGTTTCTCTTAGGTTATGACTTGCTGGGTCATATGGTAACTGAGGAACTACCGTTTTCCAAGATGGCTACACAATGTTACACTCCAAATAGTGTATAAGGGCTCTGATTTCTTCACATTTCTGCCAAGAATCTAGTAGTTGTGAAGTGGTATCGTTCTTTCTCCAACTTTTATTGAGGTATTATTGACAAACATAATTGTATAATAAAATGTACATTGTGACTGGATACATTATGAAAGCACCCATCAACTGGTTCTTTGAAAACATTTTAAGTTCTACGTACTCTTAGCAAATTTCAGTTCTAATAATGCAGTGTTTATGAACTAGTCACCATATTATGAAGAATTGATGCTTTTGAACTGTGGTGTTGGAGAAGAATCTTCAGAGCCCCTTGGACTGCAAGCAGATCCAACCAGTCCATCCTAAAGATCAGTCCTGGGTGTTCATTGGAAGGACTGATGTTGAAGCTGAAACTCCAATACTTTGGCCACCTGATGTGAAGAGCTGACTCATTGGAAAAGACCCTGATGCTGGGAAAGATTGAAGGCAGGGGAAAGGGACAACAGAGGATGATGGTTGGATGGCATCACAGACTCAATGGACATGGGTTTTGGTGATGGACAAGGAGGCCTGGCGTGCTGTGGTTCGACTGAACACCGTATTATCTTCAGACATCCTACAGCTTAAAGTGTGAAGTGCTATCTTGGGTTATATACGTGTATTTTTCATGGCCAAGCTGCACAACCAGGGATGGAAGTTGGGCCCCTGCACTGGAAGTGTGGAGTCCTAACCACTAGACTGCCAGGGATTGCCATGTTCTTTGAAGAAAAGTGATTAATTTCGGTAAACTTAATATGCCCATTTTTTTGTTGAACACCTTTTCAATGTCATATTTAATAATCTCTTCCCCAACTCAAAGTCATAAACATTCACTGTTTTCTAAGTTTAATTTTATTCGTACATTTAGATGTTCAACACTTTAGAGTAAATTAGTTTGGGGAATACCATGCTATGTTAAATCTTTATTCTTAAAAACAGTTTGTTTTCCTATTTGGCACTTTAATTTCTTCTGAGTCTTTCCCCAGACCGCATGATTGCACTCATCTCACACACTAGCAAAGTAATGCTCAAAATTCTTCAAGCTAGGCTTCAACAGTATGTGAACCATGAACTTCCAAATATTCAAGCCAGATTTAGAAAAGGCAGAGGAACCAGAGCTCAAATTGCTAACATCCATTGGATCATCGATTAAGCAAGAATTTCAGAAAAACATCTACTTCTCCTTTATTGACAAAGTCTTTGACTGTGTGGATCACAACAAACTGGAAAATACCAGACCACCCAACCTGCCTCCTGAGAAATCTGTATGCAGGTCAAGAAGCAACAGAACTGGACACAGAACAGACTGGTTCCAAATTGGGAAAGGAATACATCAATGCTGCATATTGTCACCCCTAGTTCACTTATATGCAGAGTACATCATGAGAAACACCGGACTGGATGAAGCACAAGCTGGAATCAAGATTGCAGGGAGATTTATCAGTAACCTCAGATATGCAGATGACACCACCCTTATGGAAGAAAGAGAACTGAAGAGCCTCAGCTGGCTTAAAACTCAACATTCAGAAAACTAAGATGGCATTCAGTCCCATCACTTTATGGCAAAGAGGGGGAAACAGTGAGACTATTTTGGGGGACTCCAAAATAACTGCAGATGGTGACTGCAGCCATGAAATTAAAAGACGCTTGCTGCTTGGAAGAAAAGCTATGACCAACCTAGACAGCATATTAAAAAGTAGACATTTGCCAACAAAGGTCCATCTAGTCAAAGCTATTTCCCAGCAGTCCTGTATGGATGTGAGTTGGACTATAAAAAAAGCTGAGCGCCAAATAATTGATGCTTTTGAGCTATGGTGTTGGAGAACTCTTGGACTGCAAGGAGATCCAACCAGTTCATCCTGAGTATTCACTGGAAGGACTGATGCTGAAACTCTCGATACCTTGGCCTCCTGATGCGAAGAACTGACTCATTTGATAAGATCCTGATGCTGGGAAAAATTGAAGGCAGGAGAAAGGGAAGACAGAATGAGATGGTTGGATGGCATCACAGACTCAATCAATGGACATGAGTTTAAACAGGCTCTGGGAGTTAGTGATGGGACAGGGAAGCCTGGCGTGCTGCAGTCCATGGGATGCAAAGAGTCAGACACAACTGACCAACTGAACCTTTTCCTCCTCATTCTCCTTGACCTCATGTATATCTGAAACCTTTTAAAATTTGGCTGTGTTGAGACCCAACTGTGGCACAGGCATGAGCTTCTCGTTACCATGCATGGGCGTTACAGCTCACAGGCAGTTGCTCATGTGGAATCAAGTTCCACAACCAGGGGTTCAATCTACATTCCCTGCACTGGAAGATGGATTAAGATCCTGGATCACTGGGGAAGTCTCCCAACCCATTTTAACACTGAAGATTGAAGGTGTGCAAAACATTACACATCTCATACACAATTTGTTGAAAACCTTGTGCTCTTGTTCTCAACTTAAGCTCCCTTCACTTCCCTACACACACACTTAAAAACAGCAACTAATCAATACACCTTGCAAGGCAGGGATTCTTATTTAACCCTATTATATAGCATGAGGTTAAACAACTTGTTAAATACAACAGCATATTAAACAGCAGACACGTTTCATAAAGGTCCATTGTCAAAGCTGATTTTCCAGTAGTCATGTATTTATGTGAGTTGAACCGTGCCAATGAATTCTTTCAAACTGTGGTGCTGTAGACGCTCGAGTCTCTTGGACAGCAAGATCAAACCAGTCAGTCCTAAAGGAAATAAACCCTGAATATGCATTGAAAGGACTGATGCTGGAGCTCTAATATTGTGGCCACCTGATACCAAGAGCTGACTCACTGGGAAAGACCCTGATGCTAGGAAGATAAAGAGGGCAGAAGGGAGCAAGAAAATGAGACAGCTGGATGGCATCAACAAGAGTTTTCTGAGCAAACTTCAGGAAAACAGTGAAGGTCAGAGAAGCCTGGTATGCTGCAGCCTTCCATGGGGTTGCAGAGTTGGGCAATTGAACATGTAACTTGTCAACGTTTAAAAAATTACTTTTGAATATATCCTTCACATTAATTTGGTTTGTGAACAGTTTGTCAAATTGTAATGAGTTTCAAGAATGAAGGGGATAAGCAGATTTTATAGTAAATTACAGCATTATTTCCCTTACACTTACAGGTAATCAGAATTTGCCCATTATACTGTATATAAAATTCAACTCCAGTTTACAGAAATTGCTACTCGGGGACAACCAAAATATTATATTTGGCAACATGCAATTCAGTCTGTGAGTGAAATAACACCCAATTATTCATAACCATAATTTGATAATCCTTTTGTAATACACAAAAGTGGTATACAAAATTCTATTTAACTGCTTTGATGTTCACTCACTCAGTCATGTTAGATCTTTTGTGACTTTGCTATCTCATGGACTACAGCACACCAAGCTCATCTGTCTTTCCACCATCTCCTGTAGTTTGCTCAAATTCATGTCCATCTAAGTCAGTGATGCTAACTATCTCATCCTATACCACCTCCGTAGCAATTAACAATTGCCAATCACATGGTAACTCCAAGACTAAAACTTATGAAGATCAAAGGCAATTTTTTCCTTTTAAGGCCACTGCTACTGCTAAGTCACTTCAGTCGTGTCCGACTCTGCGTGACCCCACAGACGGAAGCCCACCAGGCTCCCCCGTCCTTGGGATTCTCCAGGCAAGAACACTTAAGGCCACACTGGGCAGCATATGAGATCTTAATTCCTCAATCAGGGCTCAAACCTGTGCCCCTTGCACTGGTCCACTGGACAGCCAGAGAAGTCCCCGAAGGCAATTCAGATACTGACAGCTAAACCCGTGAATAAATAAGGGCATCGGGCTGAATAAGAAGCTGGGAGAGGGGGAAAAAGGCTGAAAGCAGTTCTGCCAAAAAGGCCTCAAGAAATATAAATCCTAAACTTATAGAAGAATCCTACTTAAAAACAAAACCAAAACAAAATCCCATCTTGAAATGTTTTTATTCAACAACAGGTTGATTCCTCTCTTTGCTCTTTTCCTCACTGGTGTTCAGGACACAGTTCACGTGATCCTGCCAATTAAAAGCAAACAATTATTCCAAAAGTCATAATAATTAGGTATCAAGATCTCAAAAATTTATCAGCAACAATCAAGTAAACTGTAATTAAAGAATGTGGTTGCAGAAGTATTTATCTTTAGATAAATAAGGGTTAAGCAGCACAAATTAATACCAGACTCACCTAGGTAGTTTATTAAATTTTATTTCCATCTTCTACAAGAACTTTTAGTTACAACTAAACTCTTAAAAGGCAGATTTCTTCAAGACACTCCATTACCTGGCACCCTCTGGTGGCTCAGGCAGTAAAATATCCACCCCCAACGCAGGAGACCCAAGTTTGATCCCTGGGTCAGGAAGATCCCCTGGAGAAGGCAATAGCAACTCACTCCAGCATTCTTGGCCTGAGAATCCCATGGACAAAGGAGCCTGGCAGGGTACAGTCGATGGGGTTGAAAGAATCAAACACAACTGAGCAACTAATACTTTCTAAGGTATAAGACACAGCTCTCAATTCTCCCATTTCTGCTTAAAATTCAACTGAATTAAAATAAAATTCAACTGACTATGATAGCCCTTTATACCTAAGTGATACCATGAACATATGCAACTGATCACGACAGGTCAACTACTGTCTACAGCCCATTTTGTAAACAAAGCTTTATTGAACAGTCATTGTCCATTTGTCTACATCATGTTTATGACTGCTTTTCAACCAGAAAAGCAGAGCTGAACTGCCCTTTAAAATTGCCAACCCTCTAGATTTTGTTTTCCATCTATTCTATCAGTGACTCCACCACTTAACTATCTGGATGAAAAATAGGAACTTCAAATCTTCTGAATCTTCCTCTGTATTGTTGTATGGATGCAAAGGTAAATAAAGATAAATATATATTTTTTTATTAAAACCTTAAGTCCCTGTTTTTCCCAAGGCCTTAGTCAAACAAGACTAAAGCCAAGGCCTACCACACTTCAGAAGACTTAATAAAAAGATTAAATATTTAAGTAAATGTTATAAAACACACTTGCTACAAAAAAGTTTTAACACAGAAAAAAATAAAATGAGATATCCACATAAGTAGTTATCTTACACCACCCAAGATTCCTTCTGAAGACAATTTTTTTAAGGTGTTTTTTGATGTGGACCATTTTTAAAGTCTTTATTGAATCTGTTACAAGACTGCTTCTGTTTTATGCTTTATAGTTTTTTGGCCCCGAGGCATGTGGGATTTTAACTCCCTGCCAGGGATTGAACCCTCACCCCCTGCATTGAAAGGCGAAGTCTTAACCACTGGGCCGCAAGGAAGTCCCTGACGACAGTTTAGAGTTAAGAATCCCAACTTACCTCGATACGTCATCAGTCTAACAAGCTGTGGCATTCCTTCTTGATCAGCTCATGCTGTGTGGCATCTTGAGAACTTATATCCATCTATCATTAAAATATGACTTTGTTATGATAACATATTTGGCATATCTTAACATTTTTGAACTGATTTTTAACATGTACACTTTATTCGGACATCAACAGGTATAGATTTTGGCATAGGTTTGGATTTCAATAGTGGTTTGGTTTTTTTTTTTGCTATGGGCTTCCCTTGTGGCTCAGATAGTAAAAAGAATCCACCTGCAAGTGAGAAGACCTGGGCTTGATCCCTGGGTTGGGAAGATGTCCTAGAGAAGGAAAGGCTACCCACTTCAGTACTCTTGCCTAGATAATTCCATGGACAAAGGAGCCTGGCAGACTGCTGTCCATGGGGTTGCAAACAGTTGGACACAAGCAAGCAACTTTCACTTTCACTGTTACTATTTAAGTTAAGACCTGGCATTGTAGTATGGATCCATTAGAAAAAATTTGCATCATTAAGTAACCCCTGAAGCGTAAACCCATGTTGTTCAAGGGTCAAATGTACTTAAGGAATTCTCCCTACCAGTGACAAAACAATTGTTCTTCACAATTTATAATGTAGAAGGAATCTCAAGATTTCTGAATTGGGCCAAAGTTGATTTTAGAACACCACAAAATACAGCATTTCTCCACAAATTCAAGCCTTTTCTGATCTAATGCCATCTTTTTCTTCTATTGTTTAACATTTTTGCAATAAATATTCCCAGCCTTTTCTCTTTCCAAATCATATACTTCCAGACACATCTATTTTAAAAAACAAAAATACAGGGCGATCAAGAGGTGAACACCTTAAAAATCAAATAGCTTTCACCCCACACAGTTAAATCAAATCATTTAACCATTAAATAGAAAGCAAATCCTAAATCCTTAATAGGTAGACTTTTAAGGAAGCTTACTTCAAGTGAATGAGCACTCCAGTTATCAGCCAACATCAATCATTCTTACCTAAAGAATAATAAGAAAAAGTTAATATAAAAGACAAGGGCATGAAGATTTGAAATGCTAGTTAATTTCAAAATTTAAAGAGTAAAATTCCAGAAACAAAGATTGGGGGCAAGTTACAGCATAAAAAAATAGGAAGAAACTTCATGGGGGATTGGGTGGGGGGTGGAATCTAAAATCATTCTGAAGTAGCAGTAGACACCTGAATTAGAATGAGAACTGTATCTTCTTGGTATTTACAAAAGCCTAACTGCATTTTCACCAGTCTGAGCACAATGAAGTTTGACTGCAACCCAAAATATACTATCCCTTATGTGAAGGTATGTGACAACGTTTACCTTACCAAATGAGTTTTAACATCGGCTCTTTTCATATAAAAGCACATACCCTGCTCCCCACCAAGTATGTCTTCCATTCTCAGGTGGACTGACCACCTTCAGCAGTCCTTCTTCAAGAGTGCCCTCCCGTTCCACAGTACACAACAATGCAGTTGTTACCCTGCAATCCTGTATATTTGCCTCATTCTTTCCCTCTTAAGTCCTCACTGAGTTTTAAGTTATGGCAAGGAAGCTATGCCTTATCAGGACAGCAAGGAACCTGAGTTTTTCTGAGGGAGAAGACATTCACCTTCACTATATATGCCTGGCAGAGCCACAGTGCACAAAAACCAGAAAGATCAGCCTTAATCCAAATTCCAGGTTTTTCTTCCTCCCTGATTATCAGAGACTGCCAAAGGGTATATGAAATAGTTCCCTGTTGCACATGTACCATCCATAAGGGATACTATATCGTTTTGCATTCTTCCTCCATTCTCCAGATTATCCTATTCTGCATCCAGCCCCCTTTTCACCCTCTGAATAAATCTTTTCAGCACTGGTGTTCAAAAGCAACATTATGTTTGATGGTTTACCAACAACTGTGTGATTTCCACAGTTGAGTCTTAAAAATTGCCAATCATTATCTAGCAGCAATGACAGATGATTAGGAGCAGCCAAATCCTCTGAATTCTTTCCCTAACAGGCAGCCATTTGAGAACTGCACTAGCTGACAGAGCACTGAAACGTTATCAGCTAAAGTCCAAACCAAATAAAGGCCCAGAACAAACATCCCAGCTCTCTAAAACCTATCCAAAATCATTAATGTTAAGGCAGTAAATGCAGGACTGTGGATCATGTCACTGCAGCTGACAATGATTAACAATAAGAAACATGCAACCCCCATTAAGGTTAAAAGTCCAAAACTAGTCACACGCATCTCTTTATCGGGAAAAAGACTAATTTGCATTCTTTGTAGGTTTTGCAACCTTATATGAAGAGCACCCATTGCATTTCTTTCATCTTTCATAAAGCACCGGTATCTATTCCCAAGGGCCTAACAGTACGAAAATGCATTCTGGCATCACACCTCTGAACTTGCGACCAATGTCATTAAAAATAATTTTTGTTTGTAATAAGAAAAGACTATGAAATACAATGCAAGCACCTGGGATATAGTTACTATTGAAACCCGTTTATCCCGTTTTTTGACTGATTTTTAAAAAGACCCTCTGCACTAAAATTCACAAATTACAGCTACATACAAATTGAAACTATTAAGAATCAACTTAAGTCACAGGTTTCTCATTCAAAGTGCAAAAGCCTGTTCATTTTGAAATAAGCAGAAAGAAGCAAAATTATCCCCCAACCCGATGATGTCCATATATTAAGTACATTCTCTCAAAAGTGCTATTGACTGTTAAGAAATAAACCTGATCTTTTATTTCTAAACAATCAGTGAGCCACGGTAGCCAAGTGTTGGCTACCAACTTCATGGATTATGCCATAGGAAAACCCCATCAGAATTGCATGCCAATTTCAAGACACTATTGTCACTAATACTGAGCATTATGTTTGATGTACATTGTATTACTAATACAGAGCTAATTTGTTCTTTCATCTAGCAGGAGTCAAGTCATTTGGTTGAATGGACTACATATTAAAGTTACAAGTCTGTCCCCACCATGTGAACTGCTTGCCAAAGAGCAAGCCATTTTTCTTGATACAAAAGAAATTCTCATAATCATGAAGAGTTTTGCCAACATTTATGCGAAGTAAACCAAACTTTCCAGTTACAGAGCAGAAAACATTATACATGAAAGCTATTTCTCATACAAGCTAGCTAAAAATCAGTTCATAGACCAATGTTCAGTTGAATTGAGGTCTGGAACAACTGTCGATGCAAAGCTTAAATCCTGAACAGAGAGGGTGCTTTTGAAGACTTACTATTTTGGTAATCGAACAGTATGGATTGCAACATCTCATCCCTAAAAAGCTAAGGGAACCAAATTCAAAAAGCTACCCTGAACATTTGCAGTTATCCTACAGAATACGACGAAGTCTTAAAATTGGGAAATGATTCCCAACATGTATTCAATAGGCAAGTCAACATGCCACACCATCTTCCCCCAGGTTTAGAGGATAGACATATTTAGACAAATCACAGAACTTGAACTATTCAAGTTAAATTCCCATCTATGCCCCCAGTTAGTAACAAAGCTGTTCCCATGGAGCCCATTTAAAAAATGTTCAAATCACGTTGCAAAAAAACACTGTACTTTTAGTTTTAATTCACTCAACCCTGTGGAGTAATAACCAAGATTACACTCTGAAATTGATACTGCTGACCTATGGGGAGGTCAGTTTGCTATAACAGAAACTAATTGTCACATGCTATATACAGTCTGTGTCAAGATGCTAAAAACACTCTACTTTCCAAATATGGTATGGTCCCCTCTCCCCCACACCACTGATGTGTTTCATGTTTTCAGTTACGATTCAACTAAAAACCACACAACTGAATCAGATACATACCAAATACTCAAGTTTGCACTTTTTATCTGAGAACTGCAACAGCACTGAGTTCTGCCTGACAAATTACAGCTCTAACCCAAACCCACACAGTTTTGATATAAGCTAGCTTTATCATACACGTGTTTGGTGCTGCACTGTAATTTCATTGTCAGAAGTATGATGTCAGAATGCCCACGGAATAAAAGTACATAGCAAGTCACCAAGTTAGATTATATTGCTTGTTACCTACCTGTATGCAGTCGGCAATGAGAATCTCGGAGCAAGCAGGAATACTACATCCGGGTCCTAATGTCCATTGCCATTTGCGGTACTACGTTCCTCACAGTTACGCACTGCAGAAATGCTGGCTAAATGCAGTTATGTAGCAGGCCACTACTTTAATAGTGCACAATTGCAGTCCAAGAACACCAGAAAATATTCCGCCACAAGCTTAGTGGCTTGCCCAAGAAAAGCCAAGTATCTAAATTTTTATCTGCCATGATATGCCACTTACAAAAATTGCACAGGCGTAACATTACAATTTCCCAAATTACTGTCTATTTATATTAGTGATATAATACATCTAATAAAGAGTGGTGGGGTTTACAGTACTTCTTAGAAGTTCAATTAGTGTTTTTAGCGAAGAGGATTATGGTTTTACTAAACATGAGCCAATGGGTTAAGTTTCTAAAGTACCTAATACACTGGGATCTCTTAGAGAATGCAGTTTTTAAAGATAAGGAGTAATAAGAGGAGCAGTTAGTTTAAAAACAATCAAAGTGTTCCTCTTAAAATTATGAGAGAAAGTGGGGAAGAGGAAATGGGGGCAAGGTGGCTTCTTTAAATGAGAAAACTGGCCAAAATACCTCTAAACTACTACCTTCCCTTTTCCACCCCATGTTTTGTAAATCAGCTTTTAGAGATGATTTAAATTCACATTAGGCTATCATATACATTGCAAGACTTGTTGAAAGTCTGAGTAGCTTACAACCCTTGATGCACTGCTATTTCAGTAATAAAAGTCAAAACTTAGTTAAAACTAAGCAACATTATTTGCTAAACAATGTTTAGCAATTCTACACAGTAAGGCTATCAAAACCACAACTTTCAGGAGATAATCCATTAGCATCCTTCACCACTCTTCAAAGGTACAGTACTACGAAAAGCTTATTTTAGGGGTCTGTGCCAGCATCCCTTACAAAGAAAGGCATGTAATCTGAAAAATAAACTGAAACATTAATTTTATAGGCAGATTTCCCCATTTCCCCACCAGCCCCCACCCACACATTCAAGTTCACCCTCTGTGGGTGTCCCATGAACACCCCTTATTTTATCATTAACGGAGTCCCTACCATACAATTTAAATTGTAATGGACTCCTTTCAAATCAAGACCCTTGTTTCCAGTACAGAAAATCTCATACATTATCACCAATTAATGACTTGGGACAAAACTTCCTCCTATAATTATGGTAGAACTACTCATTTCCAAGTGACTTGGTGAACAGAAATATTGAACATTTTCTAATGAGATTCTCTCCCTTAATTAGCACACCAGGTACCTGTCAGTCACACAACCAGAATTTGGTGGCATGCCTTTATACTCCACTAGTGTTTTAGTATTAACAGATTTCCTATGCACAGTGCTCAATTGTTTCAACTATAGGTTTCCCTTTGTACTCAGGCACAATACTAAACTTACTTCAGCATTTAAACAAAGATTTGATTTAGAATTTTACTTTTGCCAATTAACACTAAAAGAGGTGAAAAGGAGGAAGACACATTCCACAGTAAGAGTTCTATAATGTACAAATGTGAATGCAAACATAGCTAAAATCAAAACCAAACCATTCAATTACTTTACCTACTACTTTTAGGAAATTGTTCCTCTGCTTATATATACACTGGGAAAGCAGGTGTTTTCCCAACGTACTAACGGACACCAGTAACAAACTATTTTATTAATAAGTCAAAATGTCTTTGATGGAAGGAGAGTCAATGAAGTTGACATTAAACTGACAACACCATCGAAACACTCCAAAAGCTTTATGGTGGGAGGAAGGAACATCTGTACTGTGTAGCACAAGCAATTCTCTCCAGATTTTGTGCCACATCAAAAGGAATATGAAAAACAAAAATGTTTCATAAGAATCATTCTCTGCAACCCTATGCTATTAACAGTCACTACAAGCTCTTAGAAAATAGAATAGTTTTTTCATAGTCCTACAGATTTTGCCCAATAGAAGTAGCACAAGGAGATGGTAAAAGTTAGAGTACAAGTATATACATTTCTAACCTACTTTATGATTAACTATACCTCTTATTTTTGAATTTAATTATTCACACTAAACTCCACCTTTATAAATCACTTAAAAGTAATACATGAAAAGGCTTCATGTTTAACAATCTTTAATTCAAATGTGAAAGTTCAATACAAGCCGTTTGTAGGGCTTGGGACTCGTATTTTTTAAAAAACAAGAATGGAGGAATGCAACAAAATGATCTTTCCACTTTTTCTTCAGAAACTTTCAAGGAAAGAATAGATCATAGGGCCATAAAAGATCCATTTAAGTCATACCCACTTTCTCCCCCTACCAATAGTCTTACACCCATTCCATAATCCATAATCTTGATACACATTCCTGAATGAAGATTTACAGTTCAGCTTTGCTTACAGAGCCATTTAAAAATACTTAGCACCAGCTTGCTTCCTTGCCAAACAAATCAAATCATGAAACTACTTCAATAAGCATTTCTTCTTTTTAAAACAAGGGGGTACTTATAAGTAGAAAGCAATACTTAGCCTACAAATAACATTTCCCAGAAATGGCATATGCCATTCAAAGGCCTAGACACTCTTATGCTTTCCAAGTGGAATACCTAGCCTAATGTGCATAGAAGCATGAATGGCAAAGTTGAAGATCAATAACTATTTTTTCTATTTATTTGAAGCACAGTAAAAAAAAAAATTGGTACACTTTGGAAATTCAGTGGCACAGGTACACTGCCGTTAACTTGAGGGACATTATACAGTTTAAAAAAAAAGAGAGAAAAAAAAAAGGAAAAAAAAATTCCCCTGTTGCAAACACTGCATTACATAATTTTACCTGCCCCAACAGACCATTTACAAATATTAGGTCAATAAACTGCTAACATCCATAAAAAGGTTGCTTTCTTACTAAAATGCAAGAATTTAAAAGATTGGTATCTAAACAAGAAGACAAAAACAAACTGGAATGAAAGCCTCGATATCACATCTAAAATCGGGGTTTTTTGTTTGGGCCTTCATACTCTTCTCTCCCTCTACCATATCCTGCTGGAGTTCCAGGCCCCATTCCTCTAGGACCCTGTCCACCCACAGGTCCCGCACCTCCCTGCCCAAAGCGCTCAGTACGCTATTGGAACAGTAATTAACAGTTCATTATATGTAGTTGATGTCCATGTGTGTTAAGTAAATATTTTAGAAGGTTCCGTAGTCAACGTTCGTCGATACAATCACCAATGAGTCGATCCACAGGTACCGGGAACATAGAAAGGAAAAAAGGGTAATTTGAAAATTAGTTTACGATAATACATGCCTTGTGGTATGTTCCCACTTGAGCCATTCTCATACACCTGTTTCAAAGAACAGATCTTCCCTGTAGTGCTAAAAAATTTAAGAATTAGTGCAGATGTGAAAACCCATTCCAAAATGAGTTTTAAGAAATTTCACATCAGGTTAACCCACTGAAAAGCTTACAAACTTCTCGCTTTCAAGGTCTGAACAGGAAATTTAATTTCCAAGTAAGCCTAACAAGCCCAACCAGACAGATTCAATTCACTCAATGAAGTGACAAAGACCTACTCACCAGTTAGTGGTATATGCTGCATAAGAAACCTTGTGCTTTTCAAGATCTTAAGACTCATCTGCTAAGTTGCAGAAATCTTAAAAGGTTCAAAGTTTTTAATAAAATGCTACCAGACTACAAAAAGAAAAAGAATAGAAGACTAATAGGTTTAGTCACTTAACCGGCACAGTAATTTGATTTAAAAGTGTTGCCATTTTCTCTCCAAGTATATCACCTTCACAGCCATCACTACATAAAACCAGAGAAATTATGTTCACAGTACTGTTCTTTATAGTTGCAAATTAACTGATTATACAGCCCACCCTCATAACAGCCCAACTTTTCATTTTCCCTTATGTCTGTGAAAAGTCCCAACAGTTATGATTCCGTGTTTTGGGTGTCTCCCAAACAGCATTAACACCAAGCTTAAGTGACTGCAATAAAGCAGGACTTTATCCCATCAAGTTTTAGGTTAATTCTAGTCCTAGAAACCTATGATCCCAAACAAAGTAACCCTACAGATATGCAAGCACAGCAGCCTGAACTATCTTTCAAATTCATATAAAGAAGACCAATTATTAAAGAGTATTGCTCAAAACATAAAATAAAACCCCAAAACAGAACAAAAATCCAACAAAACCCCCCAGAAATTAAAAAAGGCATCAGGGTTTAAAACTGTTATAAATAACTTCAACATGCTTCCTACAAAATACTACAGGGCTACTTAAGACTACCTCCTAACCCTTCAAACTATTTCAAAATCCTAACTATTTTAGGCGTTCAGCACATTGTATTATCTCAAAAAGGCGAAAAGGAAATTTGGGGGTTTGTTACCACATCATCTTACAATCCAGGAGCTACAGGTCACAAGGACTATAGAATCTGAACTGTGGGAACATCGTGTCAAATTAGTTACAAATTTGATATATAACCTACATCTGACTATTAGGAAGCATATAAACCAAAATATAACCCACATTATTTTTAAAATTCATCTTTAAGCTAACAGCGCTACATTCAACCCTCCAACTATTTATGATTCTAATCTTCAAAGCCTTAAGTAGATGAGGCCCCATTCTAAATCCTTGTTATTTGTAAAATGAATCTAGTGAGCTATATGCTGCAGCTTCTCTCCTTTGCCAAAAGATTGTAGATGAACTAATTAAGATTCAATTCAGTTGTGACAAGGCACTTTTCTCCAAACCCACCTCTACAGCCAATATTCAGTTCTTCTAAGGATTGTAAAATCCCGATATCACCACTCAGACCAATTCTCTTGGTTGTTCTAAAAGATCCTGATAGGCTACCTGTACAGCTAAAATATGACACCATCGAGAAGGTTCAGATCAAATGCACACAACTAGTATGCTAAAAAATAACACTGACTTTTGCTATTCCATAGCAAAAGAGATGTCCATTTATTTTAGAAAGTACACCTAAAGACAGGCCCAACAGGAGGGAAACGACGAGTCCGAAGACTAAACAATTCCCTTTTCATGGATAAAGTCACAGCAAATGTAGGTCAAAGTCCTACACATTGCTAAAACATGCCTAAAGCTACAAGCTACAAACAAGTCTGATTCACACTTATGGCAAATACCAGCTTTTATGAATGACAGCTTGCCATTTGATTACTCTCACTTGGATGTAGAATAATCAGTAGTATCTAACATTTAGAATTTGGATTTGCCATGAACTATTGTGCAAAAGTACACAAGCAATATAATGGAAAGCACCTAAGTCTACTTATTGCCAAAGATAACTCCCAACATACTACTAACAGTATCGACTTTTTGTTGGCAACCTTATCAGGTGAGGTTACCACATTGAGTTCTTCTATGTTGCCAAGGTATTCATCAATATTACGGATTTACACGATAGGGGAACTAAAAGAAGTCCAGTCACCTACTTGAAAAACAAAAACAAAAAAACACACACACGTAAGTTGTGAGAATGAGGATGTCCTTTTGAACTATGTCCCGCAAGATACATTACCATGTCGCTTCCCATCATGGAACCACTCATGGTTGCTGGAGGGACTCCAGGATTGGCTTCGTAACCTATGCCACCACTGCCACCTAGAGGTGGGAATTTCTGGCCTCCCGAGCTATAGGGATCTGGGAAACAAAAACGCCGGTCACCATGCAGCCATAACACTGCTCCTCACTAGCACCACTGATTCATCGTCCACTCTTACCTCCCATGTTCATTGCTCCTCCACCACCCATTCTCATGTCTCTTTCTCTCTGAAAGTAAAAAAAAAAGCTCTTTCATACACTTTACTAAACCCATACCAAGCGTTCTTAACTACCAAGGAATTTCCACAGCTTAACAAAAACTGTTTTCAACTTAAATTAGGCCATTTTTAAAAAGACGCCATTAACAAACAAACCTAGAAAGCAAGCTTCTTCATAACCAATGAAATCTTTTGGCCCACCCAAGGAGAAGGTAAAACTCAAGGCAGATCAATCAAACACTTGGGTTAAAAAGAAAGAAAAAAAGGCAGAATAGCTACCATGTGAAAAGTTATTTAACTGAGTAAAACTGCACCCTAGGTAACCACAAATTCTGTAGAAAACTCCGATTACATTGCAAAAGTTACTTACTGGATCCATATAGCCCATCCGACTATAACTTTCCTCTCTTTGGCGTCTCATCTGTTCTTCCATCTCACGTTGACGAATCATCATCTCTTCTTCCCTCCTACGTCGTTCTTCCTCTTGCCTGGAAATATTCATCAAGTATGTAAACAAAAGCTTTTTATGCACATTAAAAGAATTCAACTTGAAGGAAACTAGCAGTTTACTTATAGAGAAGGAAATGGCAACCCACTCCAGTGTTCTTGCCTGTAGAGTCCCAGGGAGTGGGGAGCCTGTCTATGGGGTCGGACACGACTGAAGTGACTTAGCAGTAGCAGCAGTAGTTTACTTAAGAGCATTACAGCAAATGGAAGGTTGGGACAGTGATTAAGGAGAAAAGCCCTAAATGTATTCCAGCAAAGTAAATGAGCCATATAACAGAAATCGTTATTTCGCAATTTAAGCATTAAACCAACACTGACATGGTATTTAACATCTCTGTACCTTAACTGACTCAGCTGCAAAATTTAGGTACACTTAACACCGACACCATCCTTATGACAGAAAGTGAAGAGGAACTAAAAAGCCTCTTGATGAAAGTGAAAGAGGAGAATGAAAAGTTGGCTTAAACCTCAACATTCAGAAAACTAAGATCATGGCATCTGGTCCCATCACTTCATGGGAAATAGATGGGGAAACAGTGACTGACTTTATTTTTCTGGGTTCCAAAATCACTGCAGATGGTGACTGCAGTCATGAAATTAAAAGACACTTACTCCTTGGAAGGAAAGTTATGACCAATCTAGATAGTATATTAAAAGGCAGAGACATTACTTTGCCAACAAAGGTCTAGTCAAAGCTATGGTTTTTCCAGTAGTCATGTATGGATGTGAGAGTTGGACTGTGAAGAAAGCTGATATCCGAAGAATTGATGCTTTTGAACTGTGGTGTTGGAGAAGACTCTTGAGAGTCCCTTGGACTGCAAGGAGATCCAACCAGTCCATTCTAAGGGAGATCAGTCCTGGATGTTCATTGGAAGGACTGATGCTAAAGCTGAAACACCAATACTTTGGCCACCTCATGCAACGAGTTGACTCACTGGAAAAAAGACTCTGATGCTGGGAAGGATTAGGGGTGGGAGGAGAAGGGGACGACAGAGAATGAGATAGCTGGATGGCATCAACTGACTTGATGGACATGAGTTTGAGTGAACTCCGGGAGTTGGTGATGGACAGGGAGGCCTGGCGTGCTGTGATTCATGGGGTCGCAAAGAGTCGGACACGACTGAGCGACTGCACACTGAAACAAAGGTTTAACAAAACTGTACCTCAATTGCATCTCTTTACGTTTCTGCATTTCTTGATTGTGCAGTTCTTCCATGCGTCGTAATTCTTCCTGGCGTCTCATTAGATCTGAAAATTGGAAAATTCTGTTATAGATTCACATTAACAAATTCTAATAAGCTCAAAAGGCAAACGATCTTACTGGCAAAATTCAGAAGGTATTTTACCTTGACGCAAAAGATTTGCCTGATGCTCATGATAGGCATCTTCCATTTCACTTTCCAATTTGTCTTTTGCATCTTTCATGTTTTTTTCAACCTGTTCCCGCTGCTGTTTTTCCATTTCATCAAGGGACTTCCACCGCTGAGAATACTCATACTCAAATGTCCCATGCTGGGCAAAACGAGGAGGAGTCTCTCTCTCCCTGACAATATTTAAATATGAACCAATTTATGGATGCACACAAGAAATACATGTATCTGATGTCCCCTAAAAAACACTGGTCCTTCCACTGGCTTCTCATTTCCAAGAAATACAGGAAGGCAAAAATTACCTTGATTCTTAGTATCTCTTTACACATTCCAGGATGATAATAGACAGTAACATAGGCAATGAAGATCAATCCTACCTTCCTCACTGTCCTAATTCCACTTTCCAAGCAAAGTTTCAATTCAAAGAATATTTTTCCAACTCTGAAACACCAGGATATCTACAACATATCTAAACAACTGCTAAGAACAAAACAAGACTGCATATAAAATATACCTACCACAGAAAACAAACACTAGGTACTTGAATGACTGATTCAAAACCTCTAGCTTTCTAAACCTGAAGTTTTCATTAAGCCTATCTAAGATTTTTGTACATATTAAGCAAAACTGAAAAATTACCAAGTTCTCCGAACTTATAGTTGCTGAAGGGGAAAGGATAGTCAAGAGTTTGGGTAAGACATGCACACATTCCTATTAATAGATAACCAACAAGAACCTACTGTACAGCACAGAGAACTTTGCTCAATACTACAATGGCAGACAGGACGGGAGGGGAGTTTGGGGGAGAATGAATACATCTGCATGTATGGCTGAGTCCATTTGCAGTTCACCTGTAACTATTGAACACTGTCAACCTGCTATACCCCAAAACAAAAAAAAATGAAAAAGTTCTCCTTTATAGTTTAAGAAATTGTTCTTACTTTTGATACATTGGATTCTTCTGGGCAAGTTTTTCAGGAAGACCGTCTTCATCATCTAACTGTTCAAGTGGTTCCACAATGACTGGACGAGGAGTTCTAACAACAAAAAATGGTTCCATCTTAATTTTGTTCCAGCTTTACCGCAATTTCTTCTAAGTTAATAAATAAGAGTTACTAAGATAAACATAAAAACTTACGTTGTCAGTAAGAAAACACCCTCACTGCATCTTTCAAATGCTTTTCTTGCTGCTGGTTTAGAAGCAAATTCAACAATGCCTTTCCCTGTAGATCTTCCACGATCATCCACAATTACAACAGCCCTTTCAATAGGACCAAACTGGCTAAAGGCTTCTTCCAACAGTTCATTGGAAACATAAGGTGAAAGATTTCGAACAGAAAGGGCAGCAGCATGTGTGGCAAACCGAACCCGAAGCTGTCTACCTCTCATGGGTGTATCATCAAGTTCAGCTTTAGCTATTTCAGCCAACGCTCTAGATTCCTGCAAGCATCAAGACATACACTCAAAGTTAATGACCTCAAAACTGGCTAATGTGCACCCTAAAATTGCCACAAGTCTAACCCCCAATCCTATCCTTCTGTCAGCTCAGTTCAACTTAGCCCCAAGCAGTCTTCCTGACTGACCCTCCCAATCCCCCGTTTTAAATATTAAGCACGATACAGCAGCTGCATCTTTTCTGTGTGATGAAAAGTTTATAAAGTTGTTGGTTCAAAAAACACTATGTAGTAGTAAAAAAAGACAATTCCCCCAGAAAAACACAAAAACCAAACTCACAAGCTTAATAAATCCAAATCCTTTGCCTTTGTTTATAAAAACTTCTCCTGGTTCTCCGTATTTAGCAAAAAGTCTTTTGAATTCATCCTCTGTGATGTCTGCAGGTAGATTACCAACAAACAACCGACAACGCTGGGTGTAAGTTTTCTCTCCAGGCCTCCTCAGGAGTGACAAGTTGGCTTTAAACCCCTGATACAAATAGAAGGAAGCTTTCAGATATAAGGTACCTCTGCAAGTAGAAGAGGCAATAGTCTTTCCCCCTAACTGAATATGTTACCAATCCAATCGGGATGCTCTTTTGTTGCCTTTAAAGATCGTTATTACATGCTTAACCGGACTTCCAAAGTAATCACTCATAACATTAATGATTCTTAACTGTAATACTCTTGAGAAGACAAGTCTCTCTAGAGAGTAGGCTCTGAATCAGGAATCTCGTCAACCGTTTATGCCTAACGTCCCTGACAAAATCAAAACTATAGTGGACAAAAATTAAAAGGATGGAAAGGTATTAATAAAACGACTAAAACTCTGTAGTCAACGATGAAACCTGTGGCTAAGCGTTAAGAGAAAAACTCACCCGATCTCGTCAATCCTAAATTTCACGCTATACTCTTTATTGTGGACCCCAGGATCCGTTAGCTTTAACAGGGCCCATCCACCTTTCCTCAAGCCACCCTCTGCCAGCCCGGAGGCCTCCCCAGGGATGCCGCTAGCGGACCCGCGCCGTCCGCCCCTCAACCCGCAGCCCCGCCCACCCACCTCCGCCTCCCGCGCGCAGGCGCCCTTTCTGGTCTCCGACAAAATGGAGGGCGGGGAAGGGGGCCGCCGCCATCTTAGGAAAACCGACGCGTAGCTCAGGTTGACACTCACCTCAGAGTCCGAAATCTTCTCCTCGCTGCGGCCGCCGGGCCCTCCGGGCGGCGGCCCTTGGTGGTGCTGCTGGTGGTAGGGCGGATGGTGTTGCCGGCCCCCGCGGGGCTCCCCGCCACCTCGGTGCGGCGGCTTAGGGTGGCCGCCGGGAGTGCTTAGGCCCGGGCCGCCGCCAGGCTTCGGCCCGCCTGGCATTTTGCCGCCCTTGGGGCCGCCGGGTCCCGGGCCCTGCTTAGGCCCGGGCACCGGGCCCCCTGCAGGTGGCGGAGGCGGCGGGACCCCAGCCTGAGGCGGGGTGGTGGGCACCCCACTGCTCGGCGGAGCCGGTGGAGGCGCACCTGGGGGCGCCGAGGTGACAGCGGGCGGCGGGGTCGGGGTGGGGCCTGGCCCCGTGGGGGCCCCCGAGGTCGGGGGTGTGGCGGGCGGCGCCGAGCCGGTGGCCGGAGGGGCGCTGCCTACTCCGGGAGCCGAACCGGGTCCTTGAGGAACGACAGACTTAGATGAGTCCTGTGGCGGCGGCGGCGGCTGCTGGTGCGGCGGCTGCTGATGGGGCGGCTGGTGCGGCGGCGGCTGAAGCGGCGGCGGCTGCTGTGGTGGCGGCTGCTGCGGCGGGGGCTGCTGCTGTTGCTGGTGCGGAGGCGGTGGCGGGATCTGAGGCTTGGGGCCAGCCTGGCCCGGCACGGGCCCCATGGGTCCGCGATTCTGACTGAGGCCCATGCCGGGCGGCGGGGAGCGGAAGTCGTGGAGGCCGCCGCGGCCGCCTCCTCCTCCGCGTCGGTGGAAGCCGCCACCGCCACCGCCCCGGCTTCGGAACCGGTCCCGAGACATGTCTGTGATCAAGGGGCGGTCGAGGCAAAAGCGGAGAAGACGTTCAGGGAACGTGGAGGCCACCTTGCTTCGCACAAGATGGCGGATGACACAGGCGGCGCGCCGCCTTTGTCCTCTTCTTATATAGGCCGGCTGGTATGGCCCCGCCTACTTCTCGATCGGTAGCTCCAATAGCCAATTGCAAGTACTGTGCTTGGTGACGCTAGGTTACGAAGATCTCGTCTCTCCTATTGGCTCTCGATGAGAGGCGGGAGGAATGGAGTGGTTGAAGATTTCAGTCGGCCAATGAGCGGAAAGGAGTTGTCTGTAGGCCACCGTGATTTGCTGGGAGATATTTGAATGGTTCTCCAGAGCTATTTTCCAGTGAAAGCAAATAGCCAGAGCCCTATCAGCTCCTGGGGAGAGATGTTAGAAGACCCTTTTTCTTTCTTGATTGACCTTATGAGCAGTCTGCTGGTATCTTTCCCCAGAAAGAACAGTAGTCTCCAGTTCAAAAGCATAAATTAGCTGTGTGCTGGGCCAATGGAATTAGAGAAAATTTTACAGATTTCTTACACAGCATTTACTGATTGATTTTGGAACCTCATTGGAGTATTGGTTCTAGCAGTATAAATGTCTCAATAGGCTTAAGTGAGTGTTCTCTTGCTCAAAAAGGCCTTGATTTTGTGGTATATATGTAGACTATTTACAAACACAAATCACAGAAGGATTAAACATTTTTCTTAATTTTACCACAAAACACTTGGTGAACAGATTAAGATACTTTACCATATTAAAATATATATGGAATCAACCAATGGACAACATCCTTCCTGTTTCGAAGTGCATGAGCCATTTCCCTTAATACCTCTCCTAATTAGTGACGAGTTGACTCACTGGAAAAGAGCCTGATGCTAGGAAGAATTGGGGGTGGGAGGAGACAGGGACGACAGAGAATGAGATGGCTGGATGGCATCACCGACTCGATGGACATGAGTTTGAGTGAATTCCGGGAGTTGGTGATGGACAGGGAGGCCTGGCGTGCTGATTCATGGGGTCGCAAAGAGTCGGACACGACTGAGCGACTGAACTGAACTGAGAAACCTTTGGGTGGATCATTCCTCTGGTTAATATTAGCCATGGCTCATGTCTTCTTTTCTAATTCTGTACATCATTCCCTATCTGAATGGATGATCACCCAATAATACTCTGTCAATCCTCCAGCCATCTTTCCTTCTATCCTGTTAGCCACCCCACCCACATCGTAGTTAATCCTGTTTGTTATTGCCAGGAATCAGTTCAGTTCAGTTCAGTCACTCAGTTGTGTCCGACTCTTTGCAACCCCATGAATCACAGCACAACAGGCCTCCCTGTCCATCACCAACTCCTGGAGTTCACTCAAACTCATGTCCATCGAGTAGGTGATGCCATCCAGCCATCTCATTCTCTGTTGTCCCCTTCTCCTCCTGCCCCCAATCCCTCCCAGCATCAAATAACAACCCTTAAAAAAAAACTCTCTATTTTGGAATCCCAGCCAACATAGTAACTTCTGAGTCTGATTTCATCAGAACCACCAAACCAGGACTTACCTGGAAGTCCAGTGGTTAGGCTTTCATGCTTCCACTGCAGGGTTCACAGGGTTGATCCCAGGTTGGGGAACTAAGATCTCACACGCCATACAGCCAGAAAAAGAAAACTCCAAAATTTTCACTTTCACATTCATAACGTGTCACCTAGTTTAGATGTTACGATTGCCATAACTCTTTCTCCATTATACTCACCTGGTAAAATTCTGTTTCTGGTTGGACCAAAGAATTCACCTTCTTTAACAAGGGCTGAGGCTTTCACTTTAAATTTTGACCACAGATCTCAAAAGGGCATTAGGCTTTTCCTGTCAATCTTACCGAATTTCCCTAGTAAGTTCACTGTCTCTCTTCCAGAGATAGTGTATTTCATGCTTTCTCTGTTCAAACTCCAACACTCTCTTCTGTCACTCCTCCATAACTAATGACTTCTCATATTTCTTTGAGAAAAAAATCACTGGATAGGAACATTCTTATCCAGCTAGAAGCCACCAAACTACTTTCATCTGTACCCATCATCTCTGACTTCCTTCCTGATATCATGAAAAGTGTATCTCTGCCCCTACCAAAGGGCAAGCCCTAGGCCCCCACCTGCCACTCCTGCCCCACTGATTTGGATTCCATGCTGCACCCCCCATGCCATCTCAGGGAATTTTCTTTGCTGTATCATCAGTTACTTCTACTGAATCATTTCCATCTTAAAGAAAACCTTCTCTTTACCCTATCGTCTCATTTATTTCACTCTTCTTTGCAACAGCACTAAAATTGTCTATGCTCAGTCCAGTTCAGTTGCTCAGTCGTGTCTGACTCTTTGCAACCCCATAGACTGCAGCATGCCAGGATTCCCTGTCCATCACCAACTCGCAGAGCTTGCTCAAACTCATGTCCATAGAGTCGGTGATGCCATCCAACCATCTCATCTTCTGTCATCCCCTTCTCCACTTGCCTTCAATCTTTCCGAGCATCAGGGTCTTTTCCGAGGAGTCGGTTCTTCCTATCAGGTTGCCAAAATATCAGAGTTTCAGCTTTAGCATCAGTCCTTCTAATGAATATTCAGAACTGATTTTCTTTAGGATTGACTGGTTGGATTTCCTTGCTGTCTAAGGGACTCCCAAGAGTTTTCTCCAACACCACAGTTCAAAAGTATCAGTTCTTCGGTGCTCAGCTTTCTTTATGGTCCAACTCTCACATCCATACATGACTGCTGGAAAATCCATAGCTTTGACTAGATGGACCTTTGTTGGTAAAGTAATGTCTCTGCTTTTTGATATGCTGTCTAGTTTGGTCATAACTTTTCTTCCAAGGAGCAAGTATCTTTTAATTTCATGGCTGCAGTCACCATCTGCAGTAATTTTTGGAGCCCAAGAAAATAAAGTCTGTCACTGTTCCCATTGTTTCCACATCTATTTGCCATGAAGTGATGAGACCAGGTGCCATGATCTTAGTTTTTTGAATGTTAAGTTTTAAGCCAAATTTTTCACTCTCCCATTTTAGTAGCTCTTCACTTTCTGCCATAAGGGTGGTGTCATCTGCATATCTAAAGTTACTGATACTTCTCCTGGCAATCTTTATTCCAGCTTGTGCTTCATCCAGCCCAGCATTTTGCATCATGTACTATGCATATAAGTTAATTAAGCAGGATGACAATATACAGCCTTGATGTACTCCTTTCCCAATTTGCAACCAGTCTGTTGTTCCATGTCCAGTTCTAACTGTTGCTTCTTGACCTGCATACAGATTTCTCAGGAGGCAGTAAGGTGGTCTGGTATTCCCATCTCTAAGAATTTTCCAGTTAGTTGTGATCCACACAGTCAAAGGCTTTGGTGTAGCCAATAAAGCAGAAGGAGATGTTTTTCTGGAACTCTCTTGCTTTTTCTATGATCCAATGGATGTTGACAATTTGATCTCTTGTCCTCCTACCTTTTCTGAATTCATCTTGAACATCTGGAGGTTCTCAGTTCATGTACGGTTGAAGCCTCGCTTGGAGAATTTTGAACATTACTTTGCTAGATTGTGAAAAGAGTACAATTGTGCAGTGGTTTAAACATTCTTTGGCATTGCCTTTCTTTGGGATTGGAATGAAAATTGACTTTTTTGAATCCTGTGGCCGCTGCTGACTTTTCCAAATTTGCTGGCATATTGAGTGCAGCACTTCCACAGCATCCTCTCCTAGGATTTGAAGTAGCACAGCTGGAATTCTGTCACCTCTACTAGCTTTGTTCATAGTGATGCTTCCTAAGGCCCACTTGACTTCAGACTCTAGGGTGTTGGGTTCTAGGTGAGTGATCACACCATCGTGGTTATCTGGGTCACAAAGATCTTTTTTGTATAGTTCTTCAGTGTATTCTACTCACCTTTTTTTAATATCTTATGCTTCTGCTAGGTTCATATCGTTTCTGTCCTTTACTGTGCCCATCTTTGCTTGAAATCTTCCCTTGGTATCTCTAATTTTCTTGACGAGATCTCTAGTCTTTTCCATTCTATTGTTTTCCTCTATTTCTTTGCATTGATCACTGAGGAAGGCTTTCTTATCTCTCCTTGCTATTCTTTGGAGCTCTTCATTCAAATATCTTTCATTGGGACTGGAATGAAATATCTTTCCTTTTCTCCTTTGCCTTTTGCTTTTCTTCTTTTCATAGCTATTTGTAAGGCCTCCTCAGACAACCATTTTGCCTCTTTGCATTTCTTTTTCTTGGGGATAGTCTTGATCACTGCCTCCTGTACAATGTCATGAACCTCTTTCCATAGTTCTTCAGGCACTCTATCAGATTTAATTCCTTGATTCTATTTGTCACTTCCACTGTATAATCCTAAGGGATTTGATTTAGGTCATACCTGGGTGGTCTAGTGGTTTTCCCTACTTCCTTCAATTTAAGTCTTAATTTTGCAAGAAGGAATTCATGATCTGAGCCACAGTCAGCTCCTGGTCTTGTTTTTGCTGACTGTATAGAGCTTCTCCATCTTCTACTGCAAAGAGTATAATTAATCTGATTTTGGTATTGACCATCCGGTGATGTCCTTGTAGAGTTGTCTCTTGTGTTATTGGAAGAGGATGCTTGCTATGACCAGTGCGTTCTCTTGGCAAAACTCTTAGCCTTTTCCCTGCTTCATTTTGTACTCCAAGGCTAAACTTTCCTGTTACTCCAAGTATCTCTTGACTTCCTACTTTTGCATTCCAGTTCCCCATGATGAAAAGGACATCTTTTTTTGGTGTTAGTTCTAGAAAGTCTTGTCTATGCTGAAGGTCTCCGTTTCCTCACCTCTGTTGTCTCTTTAATCCACTTCAATTGGTCCACCCTCTGCTTGCCAAGGATACCAATGAGCCTGCTGTTGTTGCTGCTGCTTCTGTTTTACTTGCTAAGTTGTGTCCAACTCTTTGCAACCCCAGGACTGTAGCCCGTAATGCTCCTCTGTCCATGTGGGATTTCCCAGGCAAGAGTACTGGAGTGGGTTGCCCTTTCCTCCTCCAGGGCATCTTCCAGACCCAGGGATGGAACACACGTCTCTTACATTGGTATGTCGATTCTTTACCACTGAGCCACCATGGAAGCTCCCCAGTGAGCTACATATTGCTAAATTCACTATTTCTTTTTACCTGTTAGCAACATTCAGCATAGATGGTACTCTGTCTTTGATGAAACACTTTCTCACTGACTTCTGTGACATCACACTCGGATGATTTTCCTCTTGCCTCAGTGATGTCTCCTTTGCTGACTTCTTCCTCTTAAGACCGCTAAATGATGAAATAGTTAACATCTCAGGTTTGGACTCACTTTAACAACCAGGCTCTCTTTTGATCTAGATAGTCTCTTCAAACACCTTCTAAATATTAATAATTTTTACATTTTTACTTACTTGATAGGGTAGCTCCCTCTTCTGAGTTCCCAACTTATATATCCAACTACCTGCTAGACATCTCCATTCAGAGGTCTAGCTTGCGTATCAGATTTAATATGTCCAATCTGGAGCTCTTGACTTTATCAACCTAACATATTCCTTCCAGTCTTCCCCAGCATAGTAAATGGCATCATACAGTTAACAATAACAGGGATTTATCCTCTGCATGAAATTAAAAAGTCATTTCTACCTCTGAAATTTATCTCAAATATCACTACAACCTGATCTTTTCTACCTCCATCTCTCACCTAAATTACTGTAACCACCTTTTAAAAAAAAATGTTTATTTAGCTATGCTGGCTCTTAGTTGTGGCATATGGGATCTAGTTCTCTGACCAGGGATCATATCCTGGCCCCCTGCATTGGTACTGTAGAGTCTTAGGCACTGGCTCACCAGGGAAGTCTCACTGCAACCTCTTTATAACTTTTCTCCTTGCTTTCTCTCTGGGTCCTCTCTAATTCATTTTCCATTCAGCAGTTAGAGTGAACTTTTAGGAAAAAATAATTCAGATGTCATTTTCCTTCCCCTATTTAAAGGCCTTCAGTGTTTTCTCATTGCTCTTAGAATAAAAATCCAAACACCTTACCAAGATTTAAAAGGCCCCCGTCTGCTTCCCCATTCTTATCTCTCTAGTTCTCAAACCCCATCCACAGGAAGGGTATTTGAACTTGCTGTTTACCCAGCTCAAAGTGCTCTTCCCCCAACTTTCTGCAGAGTTATGGCTTCTTCATTCTTCTAATGTCAGATTGAATGTCACCTCAAAAGTCTTCTCCCTTCTCTGTAATGCCATTCTATATGTGATGTAATATACATGAGAGTTCTCTTCACAATTTCTAGTATTTATCTTGTTTATTTCTTTTGTTTATTGTCTGTTTCCTCTGTGGCACTGAGATTCTGTCAGAGTTCTTTAAGTTTGTACCATTGGTACCTAACAGACAAGAGCACAGAAATGCTTAATATGCTAAATGAATGAATGAAGTATAACAGTTTTAAGGCTCTGGTTTCATCTCTAGGGCCTTGTCCCAAGGTTCTGTACTTTTCTGACATACTCCTTAGGGAAGTTGTGAAGACTTGGTGAAGTGTTCAGTATAGTTGTTAAGTGCTCAGTAAATACTAGCTATTGTTTTGAAAAAAAATCAGAAGCGCTTGAATGTTATAGGCCAGAAGACAAATTGAGTTCAGTAACAAATGTCTGGTTAGTGTATTTTCAAAGAGGCAAGGTTAGTAATGGCTCTTATTTTTTTAATAAATTTTATTAAAAATAAGTAGTTTACTTACAATGTTGTATTAATTTCTGCTGTACAACAAAGTGTACATATATATATATATACATATATTTATTCCCTTTTATATTCTTTTCCATTATGGTTTGTCACAGAAGATTGAATATAGTTCCTTGCAGGAAAGGTGGGTTCAATCCCTGGGATGAGACTATCCCCCTGGAGAATAGTAGTATCCCCCTGGAGCAGCCTACTCAAGTATTCTTGCCAGAAAAATCCTATGGACAGAGGAGCCTGGCAGGCTACAGTTCATTGGTTGCAGAGTCAGATGCGATTGAGAGACTAAGCACGCACACAGTAGGATCTTGTTGTTTTTCCATCCTATATATAATACTTTGCCCCTGCTAATCCTAAACACCCATGCCTTCCCTCCCCCACTCCCTATCCACCACCCACCCCCGTTGCCACAGGTCTATTCTCTATATCTGAGTCTGTTTTTGTTTCATAGATATGTTGATTTGTGTCATACTTAGATTCCACATATAAGTGATATCATATGGTATTTGTCTTTCTCTTTCTGACTTACTTCGTTTACCATGCTCCCAAAGCGGTGGGCCCTAAAAATGGTGTCACTATTGCCCTTTCTTTCTATTTTCCAGGTAGCAATCAAAATTATCTTTTAAAGAAGCAAACCTGATGCTTCTTACTCTTCTTTTTAAAACCCCTTGTCTTCGTATTGCCCGTAGGAAAGAAAAATGCAAACTCCTAGACCCCTCAGGTGAGCCTCCATTCCCATCGCATTTCTCTCCAGCTATCGCCCCCTCTTGCATCCTTTGCTGCACTCATTCTGGCTACCTTTTAGTTCTTTTAACTTGCTCTCACCTGAAATAATCTCTCTCTAGCTACCTTCTGACCACTTTTTGTTTAGCTCCTATCCATCTTAACTTATACCTACCCTTCCCTGAAGGCCTCCTGTGACCCCAAAGAAAGACCAAGTTGCATCATTTGTTTGGCATCCTTACACTCTCGTAACACTCATCCCACTCTATTGTACAGACTTTCTAAACTGTACTCTTTAGTCTGTAAGATCATGAGAGCAATGACTGAGATTCTCTTTAAACCACCAAATCCCTGCAACCTGGTGGTGGATACTCAACATATATTTGAATGAATGAATGAACAAATCCATTAGTCTCCCTTTTCTGAGCCATTGAAGAGTGGCCCCAGTCATAAATGACTAATTTCTGATATTAAACATAATTCTATAGTTCAAATATGTGTAAAATTATGCTGAATGGCATGTAGAACAATATTCAGTCTATAATACTCTGAATCTGGATGAACTCACAATTCAAACTATAATTTCAATAATAGAAAGTATAATAATTCTCTGGTTTGACTTTTTATAAGGCATAGAAAGTAGGTGGTGGAGATAATATGCTTGATAAAACATATTGCCACTCCCTAATGAATTTTAATTGAATTGGCTAAATTTACATCTTCAACTATATCCTAGGGCCTGAGTTACCATGTTGGTCGGCTTAATTTGTGTAAATTAGCTTTATAGTTCCAACTTTGCAGAGGCTATTCAGTTTCCAGATCTATCAGCACAGATCTATCTCTGTAGCTTCACAAACACAATAGAGGCCTCAAGTTATTTTGGAGCAGAAAAGAGGGCACCTGAGGTCCCCAAACCCACTCTTCCCAGTAATAAGGGGTTCCTAAGTGAAAGAATTGATGCTTTTGAACTGTGGTGTTGGAGAAGACTCTTGAGAGTCCCTTGGACTGCAAGGAGATCCAACCAGTCCATTCTAAAGGGGATCAATCCTGGGTGTTCATTGGAAGGACTGATACTAAAGCTGAAACTGCAATACTTTGGCCACCTCATGCGACGAGTTGACTCACTGGAAAAGACTCTGATGCTAGGAAAGGTTGGGGGTGGGAGGAGAAGGGGACGACAGAGAATGAGATGGCTGGATGGCATCACTGACTCTGTGGACATGAGTTTGAGTGAACTCCGGGAGTTGGTGATGGACAGGGAGGCCTGGCATGCTGTGATTCATGGGGTCGCGGAGAGTCAGACACGACTGAGCGACTGAACTGAACTGAAGTGAAAGAAAGTGTTAGTTATTTGGTTGTGTCTGACTCTTAGCGACCCCGTGGACTGCAGCCTACCAGGCTCCTCTGTCCATGGGATTTTCCTGGCAAGAGTACTGGAGTGGGGCACCTGAGAATCTAGATAGGCCCAAACGGCAAATTCAAGCAGTGTAGTAAAGATACTCACCACTAGGTGTCTCAGTGGCTATGCCACTTCCTCCATCTCCTTGGAAAGCAGCCAGCTGCACAAACTCCAGACTCTATTATTGAACCTTCAAGCAAATATCCTATAGGAAGGGTTGGTTTCGATACCTGAGTAAGTCTCCGGCAGATCTAATCAGAACCTCGATCGCCTCTCTCAATAAAAGAAACACTGGACTGACCAAAGTGTCTCATTCAGTATGGCTTTCCTCTGCTAAGGGAAAACATGCCGTGTTGGTGGAACATTTATTTATTTATTTCTCTATCTATTTACTTGTTTATGGGTTGGGGAAGAGGGAAGGAGACTTGGCTTGAAGTGATTATGATGTTCTACCTGATCTTGATCACCTCTCACCCCTACAGGGATCTACATGTCCTTTCAGGCCCTCTCCACACAGGTGCTTGAAGGTATCATCACTCAGAAGCTAAGCTGAGCCACCAGGGAAGCCCAAGAATACTGGAATGAGTAGCTGATCCCTTCTCCAGCGGATCTTCCTGACCCAGGAATCAAACCAGGGTCTCCTGCATTGCAGGCAGATTCTTTACCAACTGAGCTATCAGGGAAGCCATAAACTGACCACTTGGATTGGTTTTTTAAAACTGAAGTATAGCTAACTTCAGAGAAGGCAGTGGCACCCGACTCCAGTACTCTTGCATGGAGAATCCCATGGACGGAAGAGCCTGGTGGGCTGCAGTCCATGGGGTCTCGAAGAGTCGGACATGACTGAGTGACTTCACTTACGCTTTCATGCACTGGAGATGGAAATGGTAACCCACTCCAGTGTTCTTGCCTGGAGAATCCTAGGGATGGCGGAGCCTGATGGGCTGCCGTCTATGGGGTAGCACAGAGTCGGACACGACTGTTGCGACTTAACATGCATGCGTGCATGCATAGCTGACTTACAAGGTTCCGTTATTTCTGGTGTACAACAAAGTGATTGAGTTATAATATACATATATTGTTGTTCATATTATTTTCCTGGATTGATTTTAAACATCAAAAAAAGTTAAGAGTTTAAAGAATTATCAAAGGGAGGAAGATAGCTCAGATACAGTTCCATATATATGAACTTTTACCATAAGGGAACATGAGAGATCAATGAGAAAGGAATAGTCAATAAATGGTATTAAAATAACTAGTTTATGAAAACATTACCAAACCAATTCTAGATGGGTGAATTAAAGAGATAAATATACTTTTAAATCAAATCCTGAAAGAAATAATGAGGGAAAAATGGATGTGAATATCAGATCTTTGTCAGGAAGAGAAATTTCTAAGATTTAATATGATACAAATAAATTACAAAACAAAAATCAATAAATTTCCACGCATGAAGGTTATGTGAAAAAAAAAGACAAAAATTAAAAGTTAAACTGAAAAACTTAATTGCAAAGAAAAATTATGTGGTGAATATCTTTAATATGTTAATATAAATAATTTATATAATTTTATAAAATCACCAAGATCTCAGTAAAAAATAGTGAAAATAAATGAACAAACTATGTAACATATTCATCTTCACTGATAACTCTAAAAATGCAAATGAAATACCATTTTTCATCTAAGTTAACACAAATTGTGGACTTTCCAGTGGTTAGGACTCTATGCTTCCACTGCCAGGTTTGGAAGAGGTCTGACCCCTGGTCAGGGAACTAAGATCCCATAAGCCATGTAACATGGTCAAAAATTTTGAAAATAATAATAAAAAATAATTAAAAATTTAAAAAATTAACACAAATTGAAACAGTCACTTCTGACACAACCCTTTTGGAAAATAATGTAGCATACCATTTAGCAAATTCATCCTCTCCTTTCTCCTCCATCAATCTCAGTCTTCCTCTCCTCCAAGCTCCCTTCCCCTATTTCATTCATTCATTTTTATTCAACAAATACCCTTTGTATGCCTGCTAGGCGCTGGAATCTAGCCTAAACTCTAAATAGAGTAAAAAAATTTATGTGCAATTTTGTTTGTCTCAACATGATCAGTAATAACCTCAGATTGAAAACATCCTACATTTTTATCCATAGACAAGGTAACCAAATGTACTTTTTTGCTCCTGACACTCTTGGTTTATGCCTGATATCCCAGCGTAATTATTAAATGGTGCCCCCATTTAGACAACTTCCTGGCTGATGGCAGTGAAGTATTTTGAGGAAGGGACAGCTTTTTTAATCTGTACAAAAGCACCACTAGGATTAGCCACTGCCAATCAAATTACTGAGACAGGGTGATTTCTGGTGTTGCCTCTATTTTTCTATAATTTTTGGATTTTCTAAAATGAAAAGATAAAATATCTTCTATGCATATGGGGCTTTACAGACATTAACTCATTTAATTTTCTCAACCTTATAAGGCACACCTCATTTTATTGTGCTTCACTTTATTATGCTTTTTACAGATTGAAGGTTTGTGGCAACCCTGCCTTGTCAGATGTTAGTAGCATTTTTTAATTAAGGTGCACTTTATTTTAGACATGATGCTGCTGCACTCTTAGTAGACCACAGACTAGTGTGAACGTAGCTTTTATGTGCATTGGGAAACCAAACGTCATGCGACTCACTTTGTTGCAGCATTGAGTGTATTGCAGTGGTCTCGAGCCAAGCCCAGGTGTGCTTGTACTTAGTTGCTTAGTTGCGTCTGACTCTTTGCAACCCTAAGGACTGTAGCCCACCAGGCTCCTCTGTCCATGGGATGCTCCAGGCAAGAATACCGGAGTGGGTTGCCATGCCCTTCTCCAGTAGATCTCCCCAGCCCAGGGATGGAAGCTGGGTCCCCTGCATTGCAGGCAGATTCTCTACCCTCTGAGCCACTAGGGAAGCGCATCTGCAAGGTATGCCTATAATTTTTTTCCTCTATCTTTAAAAAAACAATGAAATGAGGCAATTGAAGTACTGAGAGATTTCTTACTTAGAGTCACAAATTTACCAAGTGGTGGAACCAAGACTTATACCTAAGCAATCTATCTCCAAACCCTTAAACACTACAGTATCCTGCCCATCAGTTCAGTTCAGTTCAGTCGCTCAGTCGTGTCCAACTCTTTGCGACCCCATGAATCACAGCACGCCAGGCCTCCCTGTCCATCATCAACTCCCAGAGTTCACTCAAACTCATGTCCATTGAGTCGGTAGGGACAACTATATACAATTGAGCTTGTTTTTCATTTATGGGGGAATGTCGACTGCCTACATAAATGTTATTGGAAAAGTGCTTACAAATAGTAGCCCCAAAAGGTCCCCATTTATTTCTGAGAAACATAATATTTTCTAAGAACACTAATTAGAAACACATTATAAAATAGTTGATTTTTTAAGAAATTTAAGATGCAAAAATTTATAAGCACAAGAATCCCAAATTTATAAACATAAGAATCCCAAACACAAAGTTACGAATGTCCTTTTTAATATATATTTATATTTCCATTTAAATTTTAACACACATTAAGTACACATGATTAAAATACCTGTTTTAAATGTGTTGGTAGAGGGACTTCTCTGGTGGGTCCAGTGGTTAAAACTCCATACATAAACTGTAGGGGGCGCAGCTCAATCCCTGGTCACATGCTGTGTGGCAAAAAAAACCCAAATACGTTGGTGGACAAATAATATTTTTCTTACATGATTGATTAATTTAAAATGAATTAGACAATATGCATTACCAAGCAAGGAAATGTAAAAAATACTTTATGAGTGTTATTGAGAATTTATAAAAACAGCTGTTTAGCGCTAGTTTTAATTATCTGTTAATCTAAAATAAATTGTTTAATAACTTCAAGTCACTTAAAAAAAAAATCATATACTACAAAAGGACAAATTTTAAATTACCTCCTTAAAGGGGACCCTGGTATACTGAAGTATCACCTTACCAGTCTGAATAATACTTCATTGATGCCAATCAAATTCCTTTCATGGGCTTGAGTGTTTCCAAGTCACCTCGGCTGCAGATCCGTAGCCCATGTTAAAGATTGCTGTGGATGCCTCATCCATTATGCGCTGACATTTCCTAGTTTCATTCTCAGATGCTGAAAGTAGCATAGGTCAGCTATGGAATGAAGCAGATTCAAGTTTCCATTCCAGTTCCATCTCAGGTCATTTGTCCTAGGCAAGTTTCTGAACCTCTCTGAGCTTCGATTTCCTCATTTGTAAAAGGATAGGAGTAATAATACCACTTGGGATGAAGTAAAGTGGATCATAGTCTTAACATAGAGTCTGGCTTCTGCCAGATTCTCAGTTGTAGTTAGTTATTATTATCTATGTGACATCCAAGTTCTGGGAACCCAACTCGGGCTCTTATGTGGTGACCCTGGTTAGACAGGAACCATTTTGAAAATAACCTCTCTGCTTTGAGTACTTCATTGAGTAAAGGACACAATGAAAGCACAGCTTCAGTGATGTTTCCCCAAGAGAATGCAAAGGAACAATCTAGAAGGGTAGGACAAAGCAGGCAAGATCATCAAGGCTGGTTGGTTTTGGGCAGGCATGCTACACACTGCAGGGGTGTATCTGGGGCAAGCTGGAGTGAATTTTAATGTCTTTCGGACCACAATATCTTCCTGGACTTTTGACACTAGTGAAAGCCAGTTTGGGCACTGGCCCTCCCCTGCTAGTCACTGGAACTGCAGCATGAGCAGCAAAAGAGCCTTTGTCTCATCTGGTTATGAGACAAAGGCCCAGAATGTGGCCTTTGCTCTAGGTTAAGTCGCACCATTCAAGATTCTCATCTTCTCCCAACAGCCTAGAGTTAGTACCATGGGCGGGAGAGAGCAGGAGGAGGTTGCCTCCATTTCCCTTTGCTGTTTTTCAAAGTTTAACTCGGGCTCAAGGCTATAAGGATTAAATGAGATAGATAATGCATATTTAGCACAATCCCCACTACAAAATTTTGGCTCTCATTCCTGTGCAACCCCATGCTCCACAACCTGGAATGCAGCAGACATTGGTTGATTAAAGGTCATCTTTCCTGGCCTTTCTTGGGCGGGGCCTGTGACTTGCTCCTTTTTTGTTCCTAAACACTCTGTTCTGGGTCTGTCATTGTGCTTGATCACTCTGCATTGCATTTCTATGGTCTGCTGACTTGCAGATTTCCTCCACAAGGCTGTGAGTTCTTTGAAGTCTGAGACTACATCCTTTATCTGTGAATTCAGCCTGTGAAATCATATCTTTGATGAATTATGAATGTTTCATGACTGTTAAATAAAGCAAAGTACATTGAAAAAAGTATGCATTGTGGAATTTTTATAGATCTGGATATGAATCCTAACCTTGGGAATAAAGCTGTGTGTCCCCAGTAAGTTACTTTGCTCACAGTTCCCTTTCCTCACTCCCAAAAGAAGTGTGACCTGTAACTCCCTCCTAACATTGTTGTGAGGATTAAATAGAATAAGAAAAAATATACCCCCACCCTCCAAAATCTGGCCAATTTTAGATGCTCAGTAACTGAGTTCCTACTATAAACTGAATTTACATTAATACACTAAAGAAATGAAAATGCAAATCTGGACTCTTAAGTCTCCTTCATTTGTAAAATTCTCATGGAGTAAGGAGATATGAGATAAATGTAAAGTAATGCAATGATGTCTCTGGCTGAACAATGGGTGTTTAGCTGAAGGAAGAGTCTAATGTGTTATTGCTGCTGCTAAGTCACTTCAGTCGTGTCCGACTCTGTGTGACCCCATAGACAGAAGCCCACCAGGCTCCCCCGTCCCTGGGATTCTCCAGGCAAGAACACTTGAGTGGGTTGCCATTTCCTTCTCCAATGTGTTGAAAGTGAAAAGTGAAAGTGAAGTCGCTCAGTCGTGTCCGACCCTTAGCGACCACACGGACTGCAGCCTACCAGGCTCCTCCATCCATGGGATTTTCCAGGCAAGAGTACTGGAGTGGCTTGCCATTGCCTTCTCCGAATGTGTTATTACTGAGCTTAATTAAGTCTTCTCATAATGGATGAAAATACATTCTCCTTGGGGTTAATTCAAGGAACACTCCTCCCAGGAGGGAAAGCCTGGGCAGGAGCTTCTCTCCCCAACTTGAGGCAGCAACATTTGTTCTCAGTCCTCTTCACAGACACTAATAAACCCTGCTAAGTGCGTCCTCCTCCTCCCCTGGGGCTTCTCTCTGAATCACCCCACCCAGAGCAAGGCTGGCAGTATGACTCAAGACTCATCAGGCCTGGTGAATGGCTGCAACAAGGGCTGGGACTCACGGAGGGGACTGACTTCAAATAAACACGAATCCTATTGGACAGAGGATAAAAGATGGGAAGCGAGGTAAACCTCAGAGGCAAACGGAGAGATATTCTTTGGAATACCCATGGAAGTCAGATCTCGAGGTTGCGCAGTAGCTCCTCCCCAAGTCTTGCATTACCCACCTGCCACCCCTCCCCCACTGCCTTTTCACGGCTGCTGAATTTAGACCCTGAACCAAGTGCTGTGCCGGCTGCCTCTTGAGAACCCTCGCGGGAGTGAGAATCCGATGCTTCTGAAGCAGCCGGGGAATCCACTGCATGAACAGCTTGCTTCCTCTGTTTTCTACCATCGGCTCCATTTATTTGGGGGGAAACGAAGCAGTCACGCAAAAGATGATGCTAGGAGGAAATGGGCTAAAATTCTGAACAGTTTATTCACAAAACTGGATTAGATCTGTCACCTTCCCCCAACCCCTGTGAATTATCATTCTGGAACTCATCTGCCAGTGTCCACTCCCCCCTTTCCCTTTCCCATCGCCTTCCCACTGCCCTTCAGGGGAGAATGGCTTCTTCTACCCTATTGTCTTTTACAAAGTTATAAAGATTTTCAGGGGACTTCCCTGGCAGACCAGTGGTTAAGATTCCATGCTTCCAATGCAGGGGGCTTGAGTTCAAACCCTGGTCGGGAAACTTAAGATCCCACACACCCACAGCCAAAATAAATAAAACTCAAAAATTTTTTTGTTTTTCAGAAAGTTACCTCAGTCTCACAAGTCTGAAACAGTGATTTTGAAATAGTTCAGAACTCTTAGCTCTTATCTGAAATATTAGCATCTTTTCTTGGGAAGGTTTGTCCAACTCCATAAGAAAATTGCTCTATCCCTTGTTTCTCATTGTCTTAAAATTTGCAAGGAATTGTCTACCCTAGATGTCTTTTGTATATGTCTTTTTAAAAGAAATCAGTTCCTTTTTTATAAAAGAAAAACAACAACAAAACCAAAAATGCTTCAGGACAGACAAAACTCACTCCTGAGAGGTCAGCATAGCTTTTAAGTAGTACATAGAATTCTAGGACCAGACTGTGTGTTTGAATCCTTGGTCTGCTGCTAACTAGTTATATGCCTTTGTCAAGTCTCTTAACCTCTCTAGGCCTTGAGGAGATTTCCTTATCTGTAATACAGGGATGATAATAATGGTATTGATACTTACTTTTAGAATTAGGAGGATTAATGGAGCATTTAAAGCATATGGAACAGCACATGAGACCTGCTATAAAGACATAGTCTATGATTTTACTAGAAAGTGGCTTTGAACTCCATTATATAGATGACAACTGGGACTTGTATTCTAGATCTTTAATTGCTCAGCTACTCTGATACTTTGTGACAAACCTTCATTCCCAATTCATACAAACCTTTTACCATTCTCCTACTTGGCCACCTGAATGCTTGTTCTTTCAACAGTCAAGTACCTCCCACCCTTGAAAGAAGAGAAATGAACCCCTCTGGTCAGAACTTCTGTTTTGATGAAACTGAAGTGGCTCCATTTCTAGGTTTGAAGATATTTCAATTTATGGAAATGAGATCGTTAGCAGAGTTGAATGAAGAGCAGCTCTCAAAAGGAAGACAAAGACTGACCTGTGAATTAGAAGCATCCACAGAATCCATAGTCACACAAACACAAGATGGGTTTCAATGCCTTGAAATTCAGCTTCTGGTACTTTGAAGAAGTCACTGATGTCTCTTTTGAGGCAGTCCCCACCTTTCTTTACTTCTTATCCTTCTTCAGTATTTGTAATTTCTTCTTGACTCTGCACCAAAGCCTTCAAGCTAGGGGACAGTGGCAAGGACACTGTTTACAGGATACAAGGAAGGGGGAATTCCTTGGCAGTCCAATGGTTAGGACTCAGCATTTTCACTGCAGCAGCTAGCCTCGTTATGAGTTCAAAATAAAATAAGAAAGGTTACAAGGTAAAAGTTCTCATTATAAGAAAAAAAATTCTAAGTGTGGTGATGGATGTTAACTAGACTTATTGTGGTGGCCATTTCACAATATATGTGTGTGTAAAGTCGCTTCATTCATGTCTGACCCTTTGTGACCCCATGGACTGTAGCCTGCTAGGCTCCTCTGTCCATGAAATTCTCCAGGCAGGAATACTGGAGTGGGTTGCTATTTCCTTCTCCAAAGGATCTTCCCAGCTCAGAGATGAAACTCATGTCTCTGATGTCTCCTGTATTGGTAGGCAGGTTCTTTACCACTAGCACCACCTCACAATAGATACAAAAATCAAATTATTATGTGCACATGAAATTAATATACTGTTATATGTCAATTATATTTCAATGAAAAAAAATTTTAAGGTTACAAAGAAGCTTTACTACAATAAAAAAAACAATACAGATAATATATAGGCCAGAAAAGACGACGTAAAAGGGATGAAGTCTTACCAAAAGCTGCTGGGCCAGACTTATTTTCTCCACACCCCCCTTTTTTTTTCTATTTGCTTTTTTTTAAAAATTATTTTATTGATTTGGCTGCTCTGGGACTTTGTTGCAGCATGTGGGATCTAGTTCTCCAACCAGGGATTGAACCCTGGCTCCCTGATTTGGGAGCATGGAGTTTTAGCCGCTGGACTACCAGGGAAGTCCCTGCTTTTTTTGTTTGTTTGTTTGTCAATTGAAATATAGTTAACTTACAATGTTGTGTTAATTTCTGCTGCTGTTAATACAGCAATGTGACTCAATTATACCTATACATTTTTTCATATTCTTTTACCTTATGATTTATCTCAAGGTATTGAATATAGTTCCCTGTGCTATAAAGTAGGTCTTTGTTGTTTTTCTATTTGCTTTCTTAATGCTTTGTAAACTACATTACAAAGAGGAGAGACCTTCCTGGGGAGGAGGTAACAGATTTTAAATATGCAGAAAAGTTAATAATGTTTTTCTTTCTTTCATGATGCATATCTAATTTACCTTTTTAGTAATTGGTTTCTTGGTTTCACCCATTACTCGCCTACAATATAAGCTCCAGGAGGGCAAGGAACAGGCCCCTCAGTCTTGGCTTATCCTTGTATCCATAGCAACCAACACAATGCCTGGCATGTTGTTATGGATCTTAAACATAGAAAATAATCTATAAAAATAATCCAAGGAAATATTGGAAAACATTTATTTTTAAATTCTTGGGCGGGGGGCATGAAACCTTTCTATACAAAGAAAATCAAGAAGCCAAGACTGACTACACACACACACACACACACAATTTTCCACCTGAAAAATAATAATAACCAGCACTTATATGTCACTTTATATGTTCCAGCTTCTGTTTGAAGCATTTTATATCTCTTAATGCATTTATGCATCCTAATAATCTTATGATGCAGGCACTATTATCATTTCCCTTTTACATATATTGAAACTGAGGCTCAACAAGATTAAATACTTTGCTCAAGATCAACTACTAAATTGTGGAGCCTCAGATTAGGTCTCATGCAGCCTAGTTCCAGGGTCCATGTTCTCAATTACTATATTACAATTACCCTAGAAAAATACTGTAAAAAATTTTTTTAAATAACCAAAAGACTGGGGGGAAAGTTTTGCAACATATGTAGCATACAAAGCCTTAATATTTATAACAATTAAGAGTTTCTAGATGAAGGCTGGATTCAGAATGTTCAGATGTTCAAGCTGGACTTCGAAAAGGCAGAGGAACCAGAGATCAAATTGCCAACATCCGTTGGAACATTGAAAAAGCAAGAGACTTCGAGAATAATATCTACTTTTGTTTTATTGACCATGCCAAAGCCTTTGACTGTGTGGATCACAACAAACTGTGGAAAATTCTTCAAGAGATGGGATTACCAGACCACCTGAACTGCCACCTGAGAAATCTATATGCAGGTCAAGGAGTTAGAACTGGACGTGGAACAGCAGACTGGTTCCAAGTTGGGAAACAAGTACATCAAGGCTGTGTGTTGTCAAAATGCTTATTTAACTTATATGCAGAGTACATCATGTGAAATGCCGGACTGGATGAAGCATAAGCTGGAGTCAAGATTGCCAGGAGAAATATCAGTAACCTCAGATGTGCAGATGACACCACCATTATGGCAGAAAGCAAAGAAGAACTAAAGAGTCTCTTGGTGAAAGTGAAAGAGGAGAGTGAAAAAGTTGGTTTAAAACTCAACATTCAGAAAAATAAGATCATGACATCTGGTCCCATCACTTCATGGCAAATAGATGGAGAAACAGTGGAAACAGTGAGAGATATTTTTTTGGAGGGGTTCCAAAATCATAGCAGATGGTGACTACAACCTTGAAATTAAAAGATGCTTGCCCTTGGAAGAAAAGCTATGACCAACCTAGACAGCATATTAAAAAGCAGAGACATTACTTTACCAACAAAGGTCTGTCTAGTCAAAGCTATGGTTTTTCCAATAGTCATGTATGAATGTGAGATTTGGAATATAAAGGAAGCTGAGTGTCAAAGAATTGATGCTTTTGAACTATGGTGTTGGAGAAGACTCTTGAGAGTCCCTTGGACTGCAAGGAGATCCAACCAGTCAATCTTAAAGGAAATCAGTCCTGAATATTCATTGGAAGGACTGATTCTGAAGCGAAAGTTCCAATACTTTGGCCACCTGATGTGATGAACCAACTCATTTGGATAAGACCCTGATGCTGGGAAAGATTGAAGGTGGAAGGACAAGGGGACAACAAAGGATGAGATGGTTGGATGGCATCACCGACACAATGGATATGAGTCTGAGTAGGCTCCAGGAGTTGGCGATGGACAGGGAAGCCTGGCGTGGTGCAGTCCATGGGGTTGCAAAGAGTAAGACACTGAATTGACTGAGACGAAGGCTAAGTGCTGAAGAATTTATGCTTTTGAAATGTGGTGTGAAAGAAGAGTCCTGAGGCTCCCTTTTCAGCAAGGAGATCAAACCAGTCCCTTTTAAAGGAAATCAACCCTTAATAGTCATTGGAAGGACTGATCAGGTAGCATGAAGCTGAAGCTCCCATACTTTGGCCACCTGATGTGAAGAGCCGGCTCATTGGAAAAATCCCTGATGCTGGGAAAGATTGAGGGCAGGATGAGAAGGGGATGACAGAGAATGAGACAATTAGATAGCATCACCAACTCAATGGAGATGAGTTTGAGCAAGCTCCGGGAGACAGTGAAAGACAGGGAAACCTGGCATGCTGCAGTCCATGATATCACAAAGCCTCACACATGACTTAGCAACTGAACAACAGCAAGAGTTTCTAAAATCAATAAGAAAAATAGAGATAATCCAGTTGAAATATTGGCAAGTAATATGAATCAAAAATTCCCTGAATAAATAAACACATATGTTCAGTAAATATTCCTTACTGGTAAGTAGTGATTTCTATAATAATAGTGAGCTACTACTTTTTATCCTTTGATTGGCAAAACATAAAATAGTGCTACTATGAAGTACTGGCAAGGGTGCGGGGAAATAGAGAAAACTGTTAGAACTGCTTTCTCATTTTAGTCCCTGAGTTATTTTTCATTGCTGTCACTAATGATGGACTCATCAATGAGTATTGATTTTCAAATTATTCTAGATTTGACCAGGGGAAGCTCCTTCAAGCTGGCTCATGTATACTTTTGAATATCGCATCATTCTTTGAGCACTGCTTAGTTTCTGGCACAACAAAACATTTGCAGGTTCATTCTGTTCCAGCCCTTTAATCAGCCATTTCTCTAAGAGTTCCTGGTTCCAAGTATATTCAATGTTCTTGTACTGTCATTGCTTCTGGTGCTCTTGAAGGGCTCGAAAATGAATATGATAAAAATACTTAATGATAAATGTTAAGTAAAATAAACAAGACAGAAAACTGTGTATACAGTATGGTAGTTTTCATTAAAAACACACACAAACACAGATACAGCAAAATTTGGGGGATTATTTTCTTAATTGAAAGAGAGTTGATTTACAATTTTGCATTAATTTCTCCTGTACGGCAAAGTGAGTCAGTTATACATATATATACATTCTTTTAAACATTCTTTTCCATTATGATTCATCTGAGGATACCAAATATAGTTCCCTAAAATGGCAACCCACTCCAGTATTCTTGCCTGGGAAACCCCATGGACGGAGGAGCCTGGTAGGCTACAGTCCATGGGGTTGCAAAGAGTCGGACACGACTGAGCAACTTCACTTCACGTGCTCTACAGTAGGACTTTGTTGTTTGGGATTTTTTGGGTTTTTTTGGCTGTGTTGCATGGCTGTGGGGTGTTAGTTCCCCAAAAAGGGATTAAACCCAGACCCTTCACAGTGAGAATGCAGTAGTAACCCCTGGACAATCAGGGAATTTGGGGTGATTTTTAAAATTTAAAATTTCAATTTGTATTTCAAATTTTCTGAAATGTAGCACGTAATTTTTAAAAAACATTTTAAGGCATTATCTTTTATTACTTTTTCAGTAAACTTTATTTTAGAGTAGATTTAGATTACAGAAAAGTTGCTAACATAGACAAATTCTCTTAGGGCTTCCCTGATGATCTAGTGTTTTAGAATCCACATGCCAATGCAAAGGACACGGGTTTAATCCTTGATCCAGGAAGACCCCACATGTTGCTGAGCAACTAAGCCCATGCTCCGCAGTTACTGAAGCCTGCATGCTTAGTGCCTGTGCCCAGCAACAAGAGAAGCCACCACAGTGAGAAGGCCACATATCACCATGAAGAATCGCCCGCACCATCGCTGCAACTAGAGAAATCCTGTGGACAACAATGAAGACCTAGCGCAACCAAGAAAAAAAAATAATAATTCTCTTATACTCGACATAGTTTCACCTATTATTAACATTATTTGTTGCAACTAATGAACCAATATTGATCGTTATTATGAATTAGAGTTCATACTTTCTTTAAATGAAGTATTATACAAGCTTTAATTATACTTTATTTAACTCCATACTAAAAGGACATTAGGTTTTACCTTTTTTTGTTCTAGGATCCTATCCAGGATACCACATACTATAGTCCTGGATTCCAACAAATACCAAAATCCAACGATGCTCAAGTCCCTTTTATAAAATGGTGTAGTATTTGTGTATAACCTCCACATATCCTCCTATGTACTTTAAATCATCTCTAGATTACTCATAATACCTGCTGCTGCTGCGTCACTTCAGTCGTGTCCGACTCTGTGTGACCCCGTAGACGGAAGCCTACCAGGCTCCCCCATCCCTGGGATTCTCCAGGCAAGAACACTGGAGTGGGTTGCCATTTCCTTCTCCAATGTGTGAAAGTGAAAAGTGAAAGTGAAGTCGCTCAGTCATGTCCGACCCGCAGTGACCCCACGGACTGCAGCCTACCAGGCTCCTCCATCCATGGGATTTTCTAGGCAATAGTACTGGAGTGGCTTGCCATTGCCTTCTCCGACTCATAATACCTAGTAAATGTTATGTAATCAGTTGCCAGTGCACAGCAAATTCAAGTTTTGCTTTTTGGAACTTTCTCTAATTTTTAAAAAATATTTTTGATCTGCAGTTGGTTGACTCTGTAAATATGGAACCCATGGATATGGAGCGCTGTCTACAGTTTTAGTCATTATGTCTCCTCAGGCTCGTTTCCTTGTTTTTGATGACCTTGATAGTTTAGGGGATAGTCAGTTGTTTTATAAGATTTGTTTGATGTTTTTCTCCCAATTAAACTGAAGTTATAGGTTTTAGGAAAGACCAGAGAAATAGAGTACCATTTTTATCACCTCAAGATTACTTAAGTACTTTTTGGTATGTTGTTCAGTAGCTAAGTTGTGTCTGATTCTTTGTGATGCCAGGGCTGCAGGATACCAGGCTTCCCTGTCTTTCACTATCTCCTGGAGTTTGGCATGTTATTTTTATAATAAACAGTAATATGCTTTTTAAAGTTCTAAAAACAAACAATGCATTTTTATATATTTGTTAAGGATGAAAGTTTGGCTGTTATAACAGAAATAAAAAATATTAAAACTTGATAGAAATTAATTTCTTTCTCTCAAAAAGGGCTAGACAGAGCAGTCCAGAGCTGATGGGGCAGTTTGCTTTACAAGGTTGGCAAAAAACCTAGATTCCTTCTGTCTGATAGTTCCGTTTAACAAGTAGCCATCATGGCTACAATGGAAGTTTTGGTTGTTGTATGACTAAGATGGGTGCTCTAGAGGCTGCCACAGCATCCACATTCAGTAGAAAAAGAATAGTATACTCTTTCTTTAAGACATACTTGGAAGTTGGAAGTTCATTCTGCTCATATTCCATTGGCCAGAGCCTAGTCACATGGCCATACCTAGCTGCAAGGGAGTCTGGGAAGTGTAGTCTCATAGTAGACAGCTTTGTGCTCAGCTAAAGTTTCTATAAAGATTAAAGAAGAGGAGGCTGGATTTTGGGAAGACCATCAGCAGTCTCTGCCAAACCTGGGGTGCAACCATCCTAAGAGTAGAAGGTGGATCTGGGAAAATCCAACACTTTAGTGGCTATTCATCATCATCTTCATTACATTCAGTTCAGTTCAGTCGCTCAGTCGTGTCCGACTCTCCGCGACCCCATGAATCACAGCATGCCAGGCCTCCCTGTCATCACCAACTCCCAGAGTTCACTCAAACTCATGTCCACAGAGTCGGTGATGCCATCCAGCCATCTCATTCTCTGTTGTCCCCTTCTCCTCCCGCCCCCAACCTTTCCCAGCATCAGAGTCTTTTCCAGTGAGTCAACTCATCACATGAGGTGGCCAAAGTATTGCAGTTTCAGCTTTAGCATCAGTCCCTCCAATGAACACCCAGGATCGATCTCCCTTAGAATGGACTGGTTGGATCTCCTTGCGGTACAAGGGACTCTCAAGCGTCTTCTCCAGCACCACAGTTCAAAAGCATCAATTCTTCGGCGATCAGCTTTCTTCACAGTCCAACTCTCACATCCATACATGACCACAGGAAAAACCATAGCCTTGACTGGACGGACCTTTGTTGGCAAAGTAATGTCTCTGCTTTTTAATATATTTTCAAGGCTGGTCATAACTTTCCTTCCAAGGAGTAAGCGTCTTTTAATTTCATGGCTGCAATCAGCATCTGCAGTGATTTTGGAGCCCAAAAAAATAAAGTCTGACACTGTTTTTCCATCTATTTCCCATGAAGTGATGGGACCAGATGCCATGATCTTTGTTTTCTGAATGTTGAGCTTCAAGCCAACCTTTTCACTCTCCTCTTTCACTTTCATCAAGAGGCTTTTGAGTTCCTCTTCACTTTCTGCCATAAGGGTGGTGTCATCTGCATAGCTGAGGTTATTGATATTTCTCCCGCCAATCTTGATTCCAGCTTGTGCTTCTTCCAGCCCAGCATTCCTCATGATGTACTCTGCATATAAGTTAAATAAGCAAGGTGACAATATACAGCCTTGACGTACTCCTTTTCCTATTTGGAACCAGTCGGTTGTTCCATGTACAATTCTAACTGTTGCTTCCTGACCTGCATACAGGTTTCTCAAGAGGCATTTCAGGTGGTCTGGGATTCCCATCTCTTTCAGAATTTTCCACAGTTTATTGTGATCCACACAGTCAAAGGCTTTGGCATAGTCAATGAAGCAGAAATAGATGTTTTTCTGGAACTCTCTTGCTTTCTCCATGATCCAGCGGATGTTGGCAATTTGATCTCTCGTGCCTCTGCCTTTTCTAAAACCTGCTTGAACATCTGGGAGTTCACGTCAGACATTCCTTTTTCTAATGTCATTTGATTACCCCACCACAATTTATACCAGCCATTTTTACTCCACATACTCTCCAACCTCACAACATTTCTACATTTCTCTGTCCCATCCCATTCTTCTTTCCTCTCCCTCTCAGGAGTGAAACCAGACTGTCCAGTTTGCTTGAAGTGGTTTATCCAGCCACAGTCATCCCCTTAGGGGTTCACCTTCTACTTTAAGAGGATTATCAAGATTTTTTTTCAAAGAAAAACTTTTGCTTAGAAAAGCTGTTAAAATTTTCCCACCTTTACCTTAAGAACATCCTTTTCGCCAACAGATGAGGTAAAATTCCTCTGTGTCTAGCACTCTTTGAACATTTCTTCACATGACAATCAGAAGTATTAGCTGAAAACCATTGTTCTCAGTCAGCTTCCTGGCCCCACATAAGACTGTAATGTTGGGAAAATTGGTTTTCAGGTACCTTCAATTTTTCTCTATACTCTTCCCCTCTCCTTCCGTTTCCTTCACGTCACCCCCAAGAGGTACTCCTGCCTTTGCTTTCCCAAAACAATTCATGAACCACTTTGACTATGTCATAAATAAGAGTGGGACATCTAGTTACTAATTCCAGGGTTATTTTAATTTTAGTGTAGTAGTGTTAGTTGCTTGGTCATGTCCAACTCTTTGTGACCCCATGGACTGTAGCCTACCAGGCTCCTCTGTCCATGGAATTCTCCAAGCAAGAATAATGGAATAGGTTCCATTCTGTTGCTCAGTCGTGTCCGACTCTTTGCGACCCCGTGGACTGTAGCCTACCAGGCTTCTCCGTCCATGGGATTCTCCAGGTAAGAATACTGGAGTGGGTTACCGTTTCCTTCTCCAGGGGATCTTCCCGACCCAGGGATCGAACCCGGGTCTCCCGCATTGGAGGCAGACGCTTTAACCTCTGAACCACCAGGGAAGCCCATGGAGTAGGTAGCCGTTCCCTTTTCCAGGGGTTCTTTCCAACCCTGATTGAACTCAGGTCTCCCACGTTACAGGCAGATTCTTTACCATCTGAGCCACTGAGGAAGCCCCAAGAAAACAAGGACTAAAGGCTGAAGCCTAAGAAAGTGAAGTCACTCAGTCGTGTCCGACTCTTTGTGACTCCATGAACTATAGCCTACCAGGCTCCTCTGTCCATGGAATTTTCCAGGTAAGAGTACTGAAGTGTGTTGCCATTTCCTTCTCCAGGGGATCTTCTGGATCCAGGGATCAAATCCGGGTCTCCCGCATTGCAGGCAGACACTTTACCATCTGAGCCACCAGGGATCTCTAAATGTGAGAATTCCAGGCATCTCAGTTCTCAGGGGGAAACTCTAAATCCTTGAGAGCAAAAAAATGAGACAAAAACAAACTTTCACTGAAAAACTGGTCCATACTAGGCATTGTATACAACACTTTAACATAAATCGGTGTATTTAATCCTCATATTAATTTTGAATAGCAATAGTATCCCTATTTTATGGATAAATCAGGCTCAGAGAGATGTCACAATTGGAACCCAGATCTGTCCAAATTCCCAAATCTGCATTGTTTTCACTATAGTAGCTGTGAATATTTGCCTGAAGAATAGAAATGAAGGATTGCCACAATTCCATGGGCCAAATCTTCTCAGAAACTATCTCCAGACAGATTTTGGACCAGAATTAGCAATGTAGGGAGTGGTTGTAGGAGATAATTAAATTCTATACCAGCCAGGCCCAGTCCCTTTTGTGACATTAGGCTACATCAGAATTACCAGGGCTCCTTAATCAAAATGTGTCCTCCTGAATCCCTTCCCAAACTACTGATTCCAACCCCCAGGGCCACAGTCCTGGAATCTGCATTTAAAATAAGGCTCTGTAAAACACACTGAGTTTGCAAATCACTGGTTCAGTGAATAAACACTCCTCCTTCCCACACTTGCCCATATTTTGTAATTTTATAGCTTGTTTGCACTCTTCTTAGAGACTGAGAACCAGAAAGCCTAGGATTTGTTCTTCTAAATTATTCATTTAGCAATTATTTATTGCATGCTTTCAAATGTGCCAGGCATAGGAAAGCCAACACATTGCTTTTGAAATGTATTAGAAAGGAAGGCAAACAACTGGGGGGAGAGAGATTTGAAAACAACGGTCAAACGAAGAAATTGAGAAATTATTTAAATGATCAGTTACAGAGACTCTCAGGGTCTCCAGTGAGATAGCTGTATAATCTGGGACTACGCAGGAGTCACTGGTCACCCATGTGTTCTGTTTTACAGTAGTGGAACATGTCTTCCTGGATATGCTGATCAAAGATAAGGACGCAAGAGAGCCATTTCTCTTCTGCTTCCTGTGAAGAAGTCAGATCACTAGCTATTATCTAGCTTGGGAAGGATGTGTGTCTATATGCGCAGTGGATCCAGGTTTTGTAAGATCTGAGTTTCTACAGTCCCAAAGACCCTCTCCAAGAAAAAGAATACAAAATTGTGAGTACAATATTAAGTATGAAAGTGAATGTTTGTTTACAATGAGAAAAGAATTCAAGACAAATTAGTGAAGACTCAATTTCAGATCCCTCTTTTCTGAGATCTTTAGGCAATTTTTCAGAAATGTTTCTTGACTGCAAGCCGCTTCCTCTCCTCAACTCTCAGGCTACAATTCCCAGCTACTCCCACCTCTCATAGGGGCTCCTGCAAGTGAGGGACCCTGAAACTTAAGCCTCATTCCTGCTGCTGCTGCTGCTAAGTCGCTTCGGTTGTGTCCAACTCTGTACGACCCCACAGACAACAGCCCACCAGGCTTCTCTGTCCCTGGGATTCTCCAGGCAAGAATACTGGAATGGGTTGCCATTTCCTTCTCCAATAAGCCTCATTAACTTCACAATAAATCTTATTTCCTTCCTTCTTTCCTTATAGGACAAAGTGCTAATCTTTGCTCCAGTGGTCTTTGCTTACGGGCTGGCTCCAGCAAATATGCAAAAGGCTAGTTAAACTGATTTTGCTGGGGGAGCAATCTTGAAAGAATAAAATCTGATGATGGTGGGGGTCTAGGCTGGGGAAAATGATTTATTGGATCTCACTCCATTCACACTGGGGAATCTGAAAACAGCAGAGATGGTCTGTGAGGATTTCGATACAGTTTATTTGCTTCAGCTGTGCTGTGCAACCTGGATAATAAAATTATTTCAGCTTGAATTTGTTAATTAGGTTGCAAGAGGTTTCTCACCCCTGCTATTCAGAAATACTCACTAACTCTCACACCTTGGCTGAGTAGTACACAATTTTTTAGAAAATGCAATTTGTTCAGTAGATAAGAACATGGTGTTCAAAGGAAGCACCTTAGCGGAAAAATTTTAAGGAGTACTGTTCTGGTCCAAGCACCTCATTTTACAAATACTAAAACTGAGGTCAGAGAAAGAAAGAAATATGTTCAAAACCATGTAGGCAGGCAGTAGCAGATCCAGAATAGAATAGCTGGTCCAGGTTTCTCTTTGACCAAACAAACTTGCCAGTTCAAAATCCTGGTTTTTGGACTCCCCTGGGGGTCCAGTGGTTGGGACTCACACTTCCAATGCAGGGGGCACAGATTTGATCCGTGGTCCGGGGAACAAGAATACCATATGCTGCGGAGAGTGGCCAAAAACAAAATCTTCATTTCTAATAGCAGGCACAGAAATGATCTGGGAGACAAACAAGAATAATCTGTTAAATTGGGTTTGGAGCTGCTAACAACCAGTTGGGGAGGTGGTGGGCTAGGCTAGCCCTCTCTGATGGGAATGCAAATCAGCCTAGCACTACTGAAGAGTTATTTGGCAACCAGTATCAAGAACCTTGAACATGTGCATCCCCCTCAACCCTGAAATTGTATCTTTTAGAACTGATTGTAAGGGCATAATCAGAAATGAGTATAAATATATATATATGGGCTTCCTAGGTGGTGCTAGTGGTAAAGAACCCACCTGCCAATGCAGGTAGATATGAGATATGTGTTCCTTCCCTGGGTCAGGAAGATCCTCTGGAGGAGGGCATGGCAACCCACTCTTGAGTACTCTTGCCTGGAGAATCCCATGGACAGAGGAATCTAGCGGGCTACTGTCTACAGGATCAGAAAGAGTTGGACATGCCTGAAGAGACTTTAGTATGCACGCATGCCTGTGTATATGTATAGCAGCATCATTTATAATTTTTAAAATTAATATAAAAGTTATATTATTTTCATATATTATTAGAATCAATTATTTTAATTATTATAATATAATATATTATATGATTTATAATAATAAATTATATAATATAATATATAATTATATTATATTAATTGTATTAATATATTTTATGTTATATAATTAAAATATCAGTATGAGCTGGCTTATGGAACCTAGTCATCCTTTTCCTACCAGTCCCTGCCCACTAATTCCACTCCCCAGACCTGTAGACCATGTTATCTATGTTTTTTCCTGATAACTATTTTCATGTTTTTTAATCATAAGCTTCTGTCACTATTCGTTTCTTTTTTCTTTTTTGGCCATGCCATGTGGCTTGTGTGATCTTCCTCAACCTGGGATTGAACTCGGGTCATGACAGTGGAAGCCCGAAATCCTAACTACTAGGCCACCATGGAACTCCCTCATGCCATTATTTCTTGATTTTTCCTAATTTCAGACATTATTCATTGATTTTTACTATGTAAAGTGAGGATTTGGCTCCGTACATTTACCTCTCCCTCTTCCTCTCTTCATTCTCCCAGTATCACAATTGTTTGTTAAATTGGTAAGCAATATTTTACATTATTATAATTTAATAAGCACTATTCACTTCTGTGCCATGTGGTACAGAAGTGAATAATAAATGCTTGAAATTTAAATTTTTTCTTGTTTTTGGCCATACTGTACTGCTTGCAAGATCTTAATTCCCCACCCAGGGATTGAACCCAGGCCATGGCAGCAAAAGTGCTGAGTCCTAACCACTGGACCACTAGGGAATTCTCTTGTTCTTTTGTTGCTTCTTCCTGCAGTTATTGCTTCATTTTCACATTTGTTTAGTTTTCAATAATCATAAAATTAGCTTGCTTTGAGTGTTCCATGGAGTCTGCTATATGTCTATCAATATTCTTCTTCAACTGGTCAAACATATCAGATATTCTATCAACTTCATTTTTTCCCCCAGACACCTCATTACTAGCGCCTCATTTTGTTGCTCTATTCTGGAGTAAGATCAAGATTTCTAGGGGCTTCCCTAGTAGCTCAGTGGTAAAAAGTCCATCTGCCAATGCAAGAGACACGGGTTCTATCCCTGGTCCAGGAAGATCCCACATGCTGTGGAGCAACTAGGCCCTGTGGCACAACTACGGAGCCTGTGCTTTAGAGCCAGAGAACCACAACTCCTGCAAGTCACAGAGTCCGTGCTCTGCAACAGGAGAAGACGCCACAATGAGAAGCCCCTGTGCCACAACTAGAGAGTAGGCCCCGCTCACCACAAATGGAGAAAAAATTTCGTGCAACAATGAATACCCAGCACAACCAAATAAAAAGAGAAAGCTTTCTAGATCTGACGCAAACTATTTCCATAGCACTCTTTTTCACCATTTTGCTGTATTGTGTCTTCTGTTTCCTCCATCTTATTTCATTAGAAATAAAAGAAATCTATTTCATTAGATTTATTCCCCTATTTTACTGGAACACATCCTCCAGTAGTTACTCTATTAAGGGGGCATGTAAGGAAAATCTACTGAAAGCTTGTAAATGTCTTAATTTTATTGTTATGTTTCACAGTGTGGTAAGGTGAAGAAAACAAGGTTGATACTCCATTTTTTTCTCTCAGAATTTGGAAAATCTTGCTCCATCATCATCTCGCTTCCAGTGTTACATCATGATTTCGGAATGTCATCTGTTTTCCTCCTCTCTCTGGAAACTTTTAGGAATTCCTTTTTATAGCTTGTAATCTGAGTTCTTCTTTTTTTTTTTTTTTTTTAAGGCCACGCCATGCAGCATTCAGGATCTTAGTTCCTCAACCAGGAATTGAATTCATGACCCCTGTAATGGGAGGTCGGGATCTTAACCACTGGACCACCAGGGAAGTCTCTGTAACCTGAGATTTTTAAGAATGTATGCTTTAAGGTTAGCCTCTTTTATTCATTTGGTAGGTTTTTTCAATCTAGAGATAATTTCTCTTAACAGAAAAGTATATAAACTATCAATTGTGTATATATTCTTTCTTAACTCACAAATGGTAATAACGCAGTTTGAGTCTCTTACACTTTCCCATATTAAATTCTAAAACTTCCCAGACTTAGAAAATGCAGGGACTTTCTGGTGGTCCCATGGTTAAGACTGCACTTCCATTGAAGGGTGGCAGGTTTTATCTCTAGTCTGGGAAACAGGATCCTGCATGCCACTAGGACAAAAAAAAAAAAAAAAAGAGAGAGAGAGAGAGAAGATGCAGACCAGAAAGGGAGACATTTACTGAAGTTATGAATGACCATAGAAATACTGAACTCTCCTTAAAATTGTTAAATCAGTACTCATTAACTTCAAGTGGAGTATGATAACAAGCCTATGTTAAATATGCACATTTCCTAATTTTTCCTTCTTCAATTAATTGATTGAATTTTGCATTTCCAGGGCTTTTGAATATGTATATGTCATTTCTTCCTAATTATTAAAACCACTGGATTTGAGGGAACCCAAGGATATGTTTTCTTCCATTTAAAATTTTAAGTTTTAAATACTTTGGGACTTGAAGGAATCTTGCATTCTCACATAACCCTAGAATGAGACAAGTATTACTTTTGAATATCTTAAATATCTCATTTAATTTTTAACACCTCATAGATTTTGTGAAACTTGCAGCCAACAGCCAAAAACATCATTCTACCAACTTCTGAGTGCCCAAGTTTCTCCAGGGAACCCTAAAAAGACTCATGAGACCAAATATGCATGAGGAAAGTCAGAGGACCATGGAGAGAAAACTAGATTTCCCTTGAAATAAAGAATCTGCTCCAGGTGTGCTAACAGCAACTGTTTGGTTCAGTTCAGTCGTTCAGTTGGGTCCGACTCTTTGCGACCCCATGGACTGCAGCATGCCAGGCCTCCCTGTCCATCACCAAATCCCGGAGTATACTCAAACTCATGTCCATTGAGTCGGTGATACCATCCAACCATCTCATCCCCTGTTGTCCCCTTCTCCTCCTGCCTTCAATCTTTCCCAGCATCAGGGTCTTTTCAAATGAGTCAGTTCTTTGCATCAGGTGGCCAAAGTATTAAGAGTTTCAACTTCAGCATCAGCCCTTTCAGTGAATATTCAAGACTGATTTCCTTTAGGATGCACTGGTTGGATCTCTTTGCAGTCCAAGGGACTCTCAAGAGTCTTCTCCCACACCACAGTTCAAAAGCATCAGTTCTTCGGTCAGTGCTCAGCTTTCTTTATATTTCAACTCTCACATTCATACATGACCACTGGAAAAACCATAGCCTTGACTAGATGGACCTTTGTTGGCAAAGTAGTGTCTCTACTTTTTAATATGCTGTCTAGATTGGTCATAACTTTTCTTCCAAGGAGCAAGTGTCTTTTAATTTCATGGCTGCAGTCACCATCTGCAGTGATTTTGGAGCCCCAAAAATAAAGTTTGTCACTGTTTCCACTGTTTCCCCATCTATTTGCCATGAAGTAGCGGAGAAGGCAATGTCAAGCCACTCCAGTACTCTTGCCTAGAAAATCCCATGGATGGAGGAGCCTGGTAGGCTGCAGTCCGTGGGGTCGCTAAGGGTTGGACATGATTGAGTGACTTCACTTTCACTTTTCACTTTCACACATTGGAGAAGGAAATGGCAACCCACTCCAGTGTTCTTGCCTGGAGAATCCCAGGGAGGGGGGAGCCTGGTGGGCTTCCGTCTATGGGGTCACACAGAGTCGGACACAACTGAAGTGAATTAGCAGCAGCAGCAGCAGCAATGGGACCAGATGCCATGATCTTAGTTTTCTGAATAGAACTGTTAGGGCTTCGTAATCCTAGTATTATTTATTGATAACCAATGTCAAGATCACAGACATTTCTCTAAACCCCCTTGTGAACTTTACAATGCTTCCTATCAAATCTGTGGAGTCATCCGTTCATTCAACATATACAGAGGGAAGCAAGGGCCTTCTCATTTACTGAAAGCCTACAGTGTGACTGCAACTAGGCTAGGCATCCATAGACATGACCTTACTGAATTTCCCAAGAATTTGCAAGATGGAAATTATTATCTCCTCCTTATGAATGAGGAAACTGAAGTTAAGATAGCCACTAATTTGCCCAGGTTCTGCCAAGAAGGCACTTTGCTGATTATGCTGTGAGAGAAACAGGCTCACTCTGGAAGGTTTACAGTCTAATGGCAAGACAGACATACAAATGACTATAATATAAAACAAAAGAAATAAATGAGAAGATAAAAGTGCCAGCAAAATATCCAGAGAGCACACAGGAAGGGGAATTTTGTCTGAGTTGGTGGGGACAGGTATTTGGGCTGGGCCCCAAAGGATGAGTAGGGTTTTAAATAAAATGAGAAGGTAGTCCCTAGAATATTGCTTGAGCACAGCCAGTGAAGTGTTTTGTGTTGGGGAGATAGCAACTGTCTGTGTGGTTGAAACATAGAGAAGGGGAATGAAGCCAGATCATATGTGGTCCTGAAGGCTGTAACATGGAGTGTGGACTTCATTTTGAAGGTAATCAGGAGCCAACAGATGATTTAGAGCAACAGTTCTCAAGGTGTGGTCAATGGAAGTCCCTGAGACCTTTTCAGAGTGTCCATGGGGTTAAAACTATTTCAATACTAATAAATATCTTGCCTTGGGACTTCCCAGGTGGTCCTGTGGCTAAGGCTCTGTGCTCCCAATGTGGGGGACCCAGGTTTGATCCCTCGTCAGGGAACTAGAGCCTAAATGCCACAATTAAAGAACTCACGTGCCCGCAATGAAGATTGAAGATCCTGTGTGTTGCAACTAAGACACAAAACAACCAAATAAATAATTTTTTTTAATCAGTACAGTTTCTATACACTAACAACTGATTATCTGAAAACTTACAAAAAGTAAATATTTTGCCTTTTTAAAATGGTGGTAAAGAGCATATGCCGTAAAATCTACCCTCTTAACCAGTTTTAAGTGCACAGCTCAATAGTGCTAAGTATATTCATATTGTTGTGTCACCATCACATCATCCACTTCCAAAACTTTTTTTCAGAACTGAAACTTCACACCCATTAAATAATAACTTCCTATTTCCCATTTCCACTAGCCCTTGCTAATCACCCTTTTACTTTCTGTGAACTGGACTCTATAGACACCTCATATAAGTGAAAGCTTATGGTATTTGTCTTTTGAGGACTGGCCTATTTCACTTAGCATAATTCTTCACAGTTCATCCATGCTGTAGAATGTGTCAGAATTTCCTTTCTTTTTAATACTGAGTAATATTTCAGTGTGTGTATACCACATTTTGTTTATCCATTCATTCATTGATGGACATTTGGGTTGCTTCCACCTCTTAAGTATTGTGAATAATACTGCTGTGAGCATCAGTGTGCAAGTACCTCTCTGAGATCCTACTTTCAATTCTTTTGGATATATATCCAGAAGTGAGGTTGATAGAGCATATGATAATTTGATTTTTAATTTTTTTGAGGAACCATCATAGTTTTCCATAGTTGTTGCACCATTTTACATTGTTATTTGCCTTTTTAGCTATGTTAACATTTTCACTGACATTGGAAATCAATGGTGGGTTAATGGTGGGTCACCATAGCCCAGTGGGCCCAGATTGAATCTGTATTCTTTGCACATAATCACAGTAAAACAAGTATTTCTGATGAAGGAGTAAAAAAAAATCTTAATTTTATTAAATTTTGACTTTCGAGCACATATCTTTTTAATATCCTTTGTGGCAAAATGTGATGAAGACATAAAGGACTTCAGCTGTGTATCAAAGTATGAAGTTTATTTCAAGGAAAAGCACTTGTGAGATTGTTTGAGCTGGGAGCAGATCTAGCAGCTTTTTCACATCACACTATCTTTACTTGAAAGAATGATTGATGAATGATGGTTATACAAACTTGTGTAACTGGCAGACAAGTTCCCAAAATATACTGAAATGAGACTATTACCTCAAGAGAAACAACTGACAATATTTATTGCCAATAATAAAATTCAAGTTTTTGTGTGAAATTATAATTTTGGAAAACCTGTATTTGCTATCATGACCTTGACAGGTTTGCAATACTTGAAGACTATTATGATAAGTCTGATGGAGACATTAATGAATGAGATTTTTGCTATTTTATAATGAAATGTGTCAGCATTTGGAAGATTAGGATAACGTGATGAATCAATATTTTCCACATGACCAATGCAAGGTATTATAAAATTATTCATGGGTGGAGCATCTATTCAGGGTATAAGATAGATTGATGAATTTTAATGTAACAGAATACAGAATTCATTGATATGGCTTCAGATTCCACATTGAAAGTAGCCTTTCACAAATTACTCTGTGTATGTTGATTATTGGTGTCATGCCAAAGAAGAATATCCACATCCCAAAAGGCTTTTAAAATACTTCTCCTTTTCCAAATAATACATAGACCAACCAAAACAGCATATTCCAATAGATTGAATGCAGAAGATATGAGAATCCAGCTGTTTTCTATTGAGCCAGACACAAATGAGGTTTTTCTAAAATGTAAAACTCTTCATTTTTCTCTCTAATTTTTTTTTTATTTTGGAAAATATAGTTATTTTTCATAAGATATGTTGTATTAACACATAGTGGATTTATTGCTATTACCTTAAGTAAATGAAATTATATTTTAATACATTCTAGTTCTAATTTCAAATATGGCAAATATGCATAAATAAAAGCTCAATATTTATTTCTTTATTTTTGACTGTGCTGGGTCTTCGTTGGTAGTTGCAGCAAGCGGAAGCTACTGTCTAGTTACGGTACGTGGGTTTCTCGTTGCAGTGTGAGGACTTCTCATTGGGGGCGTCTTTTGTTGTGGAGCACGGGCTCTAGGGCACACGGGCTTCAGGAGCTGTAGCGTGTGGGCTCAGTAGTTGCGGCTCCCTGGCTGTCGAGCACAGTCTGAGTAGTTGTGCCCCACGGACTTTGTTGCTTGGCAGCATGTGGGATCTTCCCAGACAGGGATCGAACCCATGTCTCCTGCATTGGCAGGTGGATTCTTTACCACAGAGCCACCAGGGAAGCCTCCAAAAGCTCAATAATTTTAAGAGTGTAAAGGGGTCCTGATATAAAGAACTTCAGAACTGGTAATTTAGGGGTCTAGTGCAACATGACTAGGACTTTTAGGACTTTCATTTTTGGGCCGTGCCAGTTCTTAGTTGTGGGACGTGGGGCCTAGTTCTCAACAGGGATCCAATCTGGGCCCCCTGCACTGAGTGTGAAGTCTTAGCCCCCGGACCACCAGGGAAGTCCCTAGGACTGTTTTTAAGAATATAATTCGGAAGATGGTGTTTGGAAGGTCTGAAAAAGGTGAAAATTTAGAGGTATTGAAATCAGTGGGGAAACTATTAAAACAGCTATACTGAACATTTCACAATCTGAATGCAAAGTAAGAAAAGTACAGGGAAAAGGTTTCAACCCAATAGAAACTTTAAGAACACTCAAAATTAAAAGAAAATGCCATTTTTAAAATCTAACTGATTGCTAACTGAATGCTCAAGAAGTCTGGTGATAGATAAAGGTAGGTGAAGGTACAGAGATATAGTCACATTTATACACAGCTGGGGGATGAATTGGGCTTCACGAAATATTAATATCTATCAATATTTGAAGTATCTATGTATGTTGACCTCGACATTTATGTTTTTAAGAATTTATACTACAAATATATGCACATTTGTTCAAAATTACACACACAAATATATTTATATGCAATGGAAAGAGTTTAAACGTTTGTAGAGGATGGTTAAATATTTGAGTTAAGCTATCCATACAATGTGGAGAAGGGAATGGCAGCCGACTCTAGTATTCTCCCCTGGGGAATCCCATGGACAGAATAGCCTGGCAGCCTGAAATCTAGTGGGTCACAAAAGAGTCAGACATGAATTAGTGACTAACACACACAAATAAACCATACAATGACGTAGTATGAAGTCACTGAAAAGAAGGAATCAGTTTTTATGGGTACAAATATAGACCTATCTCCAAAATATATTATTAGTGAAAAAAAAGGTTGAGAAAAATGCACATAATATGCTATCATGTGTGAAAATAAGTGTGTGTGTGGAAACAGCGTCAGACTTTATTTTTTTGGGCTCCAAAATCACTGCGGATGCTGATTGCAGCCAGGAAATTAAAAGATGCTTGCCCTTTGGAAGGAAAGTTATGACCAACCTAGACAGCATATTAAAAAGCAGAGACATTACTTTGCCAACAAAGGTTCATCTAGTCAAGGCTATGGTTTTTCCAGTAGTCATGTATGGATGTGAGAGTTGGACCGTGAAGAAAGCTGATCGCCGAAGAATTGATGCTTTTGAACTGTGGTGTTGGAGAAGACTCTTGAGAGTCCCTTAGACTGCAAGGAGATCCAACCAGTCCATTCTAAAGGAGATTAGTCCTGGGTGTTCCTTGAAAGGACTGATGCTAAAGCTGAAGCTCCAATACTTTGGCCACCTCATGCAAAGAGTTGACTCACTGGAAAAGATTCTGATGCTGGGAGGGATTGGGGGCAGGAGGAGAAGGGGATGACAGAGAATGAGATGGCTGGATGACATCACCGACTCTGTGGACATGAGTTTGAGTGAACTCCGGGAATTGCTGATGGACAGGGAGGCCTGGCGTGCTGTGATTCATGCGGTCGCAAAGAGTCGGACAGGACTGAGTGACTGAACTGAACTGAACTGATATAACCTTTCATATTTTAAAAATTTCACATTAGATATATGTATTACGAGTCCAAATTTCACTTAAATGATTAAGAACGGGAAGACAGTTTCAGTGACATTAAGAGTCTTATCTATGGTCGTGCAATGAAATGGAGAGTGGGAGACAGCACAGCCATTGTAAAAGTGGAATTGATTGGTTTTTAAATATTTTTTCGGCTGTGTTGGATCTCAGTTCCCTGACCAGGGATTGAACCCTTGTCCCTTGCTGTGGAATCATGGAGTCTTAACCAAGCAAGTCTTAGAATTGATTAATTTTGATGACTGATTTCATTTTGAAGGTATGAGTGGTGCTGGGGCTAAAAAGAAAGATTAAAAGGAATTAAAGATGATTTCATTTTCCAGACAGAATGATTGATGGCACCCATAACCCCTGTGTGTACTCAGTTGTGTCCGAGTTTTTGTGACCCCAATGACTGTAGCCCACCGGGCTCTTCTGTCCATGGAATTTTCCAGGCAAGAATACTGGAGTGGGCTGCCATTTCCTACTCCAGGGGCCATAACATTGAAAGAAACACAAAATAAGGAGCTGGTTTATGGGGGTGGTAGAAATGGGGTGAAAAATTATGAGTTTCAGGCGGCCCAGATGCTCCAATCATTTATAAGAGGACACCTATAATTTACTAAATATATTTTTCACAAACATAGTCTCTTAAATTCAAACCAACAAACAAAACAACTATATAAGGTAGGAATTACTGTCCCTGCTTGATAGGAACAAAGTAGCCTCTACGATGTTAATAAACTTGCATAGGGCTGAACATCTATTAAGTGCGAGAAGTGGCTTTGAATTAAGTTGTTCTTGTTCTCCAAAAATGTTTTCCTCCCCATCTATCAGATGCCAGGTGTTAAACTGACAGAAGAGGCTAAAAGAACAGGTTGTGGACTTGAATAGACTTGGATTCAGGTCCCAACTCTGCTAATTCCTACCTGTATGACCTTGAGCAAGTTACTTCAGCTTTCTAAACCTCACTTTCATCTTGGTGTTGTTTGGTAGCTAAGTCGTGTCTGACTCTCAGCGACTCCATGGATTGCACCATTGACAGGCTCCTCTGTCCTCCGCTATCTCCTAGAGTTTGTTGAAATTCATGTACATTTAGTTGATGATGCTATCTAACCATCTCATCCTTTACCACCCCCTTGGAAAATACCCTGACGCTAGGAAATATTGAAGGCAAAGGGAGAAGAGGGCGGCAGTATCTAGAAATGAGATTTAAATTGATGACATATCTAAAGGTTTTGGCAGACACGCATGATGGCTTAATATATGGCAGATCAACTGTCATATTGATTAGATATGGGACCTATCAGTACAGTAAATTGATAGTACGAATTTTACACCTAGAATTAAGGGAGGAGTACAGATTTACCTCACATAATGATAACCAGTTTTTGCCATAATGGCTCTTGAAATATTATTCCACTTTTCAGTGGAATAATAACTCATTTATTATATAAAATTAAAAAACTCATTTTTCCCAATACTACAGTTTTTTCACTTAAAAATAGTAAAAGTATGCTCTATTTTTATTATGTAATATTTCAATCCTATGATTTCCAGTAAAAATACACTCACTACTTTAGTTGGCACAACAGATTTAGTCAGAGAATATCATATGAACATATTTGTATTGGACTCTAGATTTAGATGAGCACAAATGTTTTGTTTTGCATATATACAAAAAGTGAGAAAAATGAAGCATCTTCTATGATCAATTGAACGAGTGCTTATGTCATTTCCATTTTTCAAAGCACGTTTGGAGGTAGCCTTTATTTTGCTCTAGAGATATTTTTCCTTGTTATAAACTTATTTTTAAATGCGGTTCAAGTGCAAGAAAACCATGAGCTTCTAAAAGATTAAAAAATTGGTGCAAATGGACAACAAAAGAATACACCTTCTAGAGAATAATTTCCCTGTACCCATCCTCCACCAACCACCTCTCACAAACAAGTCTTCTCTTCTTTTTTTGATAAGTTTAAAAGATTGATTGAATTATATTTTATGTACAAAAGATATTCACCTTCAAGTGGCTGCTATTACATGGTATGGGCTTTCCCTGTGGCTCAGATGTAAAGAACCTGTCTGTAATGTGGGAGACCAGGTTCGATCCCTAGGTGGGGTAGATACCCTGGAGAAAGGAATGGCAACTTGCTCTAGTATTCTTGCCTGGAGAATTCCATGGACAGAGGAACCTGGCAGGCATACAGTCCTTGGGGTCACAGCATTAGACGTGACCGAGCAAATAACACACACACGGTATACCTCATATAATATTATATTATACAATGTTATATATTGCATTATAATATTATTATGCAATTATATATTGTATTATATGCAATGGTATATGCATGTGATAGATATCATATAATATACCATATAATGGTGTATATTTACAGCTATATATTATATTACAGTGGTGTACCATTATATATATAGTATTTTATAACATAATTATACTTAAGTGAAAACAATTACATGTTATAAACCATATTATAGCTATATATACCATCATGTCGGAGAAGGCAATGGCAAGCTACTCCAGTACTCTTGCCTGGAAAATCCCATGGACAGAGGAGCCTGGTAGGCTGCAGTCCATGGGGTCGCTACGAGTCAGACATGACTGAGCGACTTCACTTTCCCTTTTCACTTTCACACATTGGAGAAGGAAATGGCAACCCACTCCAGTGTTCTTGCCTGGAGAATCCCAGGGACGGGGGAGTCTGGTGGGCTGCCGTCAATGGGGTCACACAGAGTCGGACACGACTGAAGTGACTTAGCAGCAGCATACCATCATGTAATGATATGTGTGCTCAGTTGCTTCAGTCACGTCTGACTTTTTGCATTCCCATGGACTAGCCTACTAGGTTCCTCTGTCCATAGGATTCTCCAGGCAAGAATACTGGAGTGGAGTGCTATGCCCTTCTTCATGGGATCTTCCTGATCCAGGGATGGAACCCATGTCTCCCGAATTTCAGGTGGATTCTTTACTACTGAGCCACTGGGGAAGTCCATAATGGTATACATATCATATAATCTATTGTGTAATAGATTATATAATATATAAATTTATATATGATGTATTTGATGTGCACATTATGTATTATATTTAATATATTACTTACTATAATAGATTATAATGTATACCATTATAGTACATAATATATAAACCTATTTTCACTGCTTAATAAATATATGTATTTATTTATTTTTACTTTAGTTGAGATAATTTAATATGCAGAGTTGAGACTCAGATCTTGAAGGAGGAGGCACAGCTGGCTGCTGATGGAACTTCAGGAGGGTGCAAAGAGGTACCATGGTGCTGGGACTCAGACCTCCAAAGAGGGATTGTGTGCTGCTGGTTCTAGGAATATCAAAAAATCTTGAGGCTGGAACCAATTGCTCCTGCCAGGGTGAAGTGATCATTGATGGGAACAGTGAAGGATCCAGTCCTTTATTCTTCTACCTCCAACACTGCAATCTCCCTCTACATCCTCTTTCTTTATCTTTGAAAATTGTTTGCAAATCTTGGGTTCTAAGTTGGCTCCCAAAGTTGTACTCCCATCTCTTGGTGTACACATTCTAAAATCCATATCCTCAAGAATGGGTGGGATTTATAAATATGATGAGCTATAATGTGTGATTAGATTATCTTAAATAGCAAAAGTGAGGAGATTTTTGAGATGTGATAAGGTTTCATGTATGGATGTGAGAGTTGGACTATAAAGAAAGCCGAGTACCGAAGAACTGATGCTTTTGAACTGTGGTGCTGAAGAAGACTCTTGAGAGTCCCTTGGACTGCAAGGAGATCCAACCAGTCCATCCTAAAGGAGATAAGTCCTGGGTATTCATTGGAAGGACTTAAAGAAGCAAACTGCCCTGTTGTAGAGTGGTCTATATGGCAGGACATTGTGACTGGCCTCTAAGAGTTGAGGGCCTCAGCCCAATGACTGGAAGAAGTTGTGTCAGCTGACAACCAGCAAGCTTGGAAGACAATCCTGAGCATCAGATGACATCAAAGTCCTGGCTGACATCTTGATTTCAGCAGAGAAAGAACAGAGCAGAGGATCCAGCTAACACATGTCCAGATTTCTGACCCATGTGTGTGCACACATGCTTAGTCACTTCAGTTGTGTCCAACACTGTGCAACCTGTGACTATAGCCCCCCAGGCTCCTCTGTCCATGGGAATTCTCCAGGAAACAATACTGGAGTAAGTTGCCATTCCATCCTCCTGGGGATCTTCCCTATTCAGAGATCGAACCTGCGTCTCTTATGTTTCCTGCATTGGCAGGTAGTTACTTTACCACTAGGGCCACATGGAAAGCCCAAGACTGAGATAATGAATGTGTTGTTTTAATCCACTAAGTTTCTGATAATTTGTCATGCAGCAGTAGAATACTGGTACAGATATGTATAAATGATCTATGGTCACAATAATTCTGTAAAACAAACCATACCCAAACTTAGAAGCTTAAAGGAATTACTATTTATTACTTGTCAGGTCACCCAGGTTGTCTCACTTGGACTTGTTCATGAATCTATAACACCTGTTGAATAGCCTGGAAGTTGGCTAGTCTAGAAAGACCTCAGGTGGGATGACCTGGCTTCTCTCCATATGGTCCCTCATTTTCCAGCAGGCTAGGCTGTGTTTCTTCTCATGGTAACAACAAGGTTAGAGAGAGGAATTAAAATTTACAAAAGCGAATTTCAAATCTTTTGCATCAAATTTGCTCAGTTCAGTCCAGTTCAGTCACTCAGTTGTGTACGACTCTTTGCTACTCCATGGACTGCAGCACGCCAGGCTTCCCTGTCCATCACCAACTCCCAGAGTTTACTCAGACTCACATCCATTGAGTCGGTGATGCCATCCAACCATCTCATCCTCTGTTGTCCCCTTCTCCTTCTGCTCTCAATATTTACTAGTATCAGGGTCTTTTCAGTGAGTCAGTTCTTCGCATCAGGTGGCCAAAATATTGGAGTTTCAGCTTCAGCATCAGTCCTTCCAATGAATACTCAGGACTGATCTCCTTTAGGATGGACTGGTTTGATCTCCTTCCAGTCCAGTGGACTCTCAAGAGTCTTCTCCAACACCACAGCTCAAAAGCATCAATTCTTCAGTGTTCAGCTTTTTTAATAGTCCAACTCTTGCATCCATACAGGACTACTTGGAAAAACCATAGCCTTGACTAGACGGACCTTTGTTGGCTAAGTAACGTCTCTGCTTTTTAATAAGCTGTTTAGGTTGGTCATAGTTTTCCTTGCAAGAAGCAAGCGTCTTTTAATTTCATGGCTGCAGTCACCATCTACTGCGATTTTGGAGTCCAAATAAATAAAATCTGTCACTGTTTCACTGTTTCCCTGTCTATTTGCCATGATGTGATGGGACCAGATGCCATGATCTTAGTTTTCTAAACGTTGAGTTTTAAGCCAACTTTTTCACTCTCCTCTTTCACTTTCGTTAAGAGACTCTTTAGTTCTTCACTTTCTGCCATAAAGGTGGTGTCATCTGCATATCTGAGGTTATTAATATTTCTCCCGGCAATCTTGTGCTTCATCCAGTCCAGTATTTCTCATGACGTACTCTTCATATAAGTTAACTAAGCAGGTTGACAATACACAGACTTGACATACTCATTTCCCGATTTGGAACCAGTCTGTTGTTCCATGTCCAGTTCTAACTGTTGCTTCCTGACCTGCATACAGGTTTCTCAGGAGGCAAGTCAGGTGGTCTGGTATTCCCATCTCTTGAAGAATTTTCCACAGTTTGTTGTGATCCACACAGACAAAGGCTTTGGCATAGTCAATAAAGCAGAAATAGATGTTTTTTTCTGGAAATCTCTTGCTTTTTTGATGATCCAACAAATGGATGTTGGCAATCTGATCTCTGGTTCCTCTGCCTTTTCTAAATCCAACTTGAACATCTGGAAGTTCTCAGTTCATGTACTATTGAGGTATGGCTAGGAGAATTTTGAGCATTACTTTACTAGTGTGCGAGATGAGTGCAATTGTGCGGTAATTTGAGCATTCTTTGGCATTGCCTTTCTTTGGGGTTGGATGAAAACTGACCTTTTCTAGTCCTGTGGCCACTGCTGAGTTTTCCAAATTTGCTGGCGTATTGAGTGCAGCACTTTCACAGAATCATCTTTTAGGATTTGAAGTAGCTCAACTGGAATTCATCCCATTAACTAAAGCAAGTTACATGAGAAAAGAAATTAAAATGTAGCCATATAGAGTTGTGAAAAAATATTTATAGTAGTTTTAGTCATAAGAGCCAACAACAGGAAACAATCCAAATGTCTATCAATACGAGGAAGAATAGACAAACTGTGGCATATTCACAAAATGAAGTATTACTCAGCAATAAAAGAATGAACAACTGATACAAGTAGCAACACAGATGAAAATAAAAAATATTACGTTGAGCCAAAGAGGTCAGACCTAAAAAAGTACCTCTGAATAGATCCATTTATTTGAAGCTAGTGGACAGGTAAAGCTAACCTATGGTGATAGAAATCAGGATAATGGTTAAAGGATATGAAGGTTGAGTGGAAGGGGGCATAAGGACATTCTCTGGGTTCATAGAAATGGGCTTCATCTTGACTGGAGTGCTGGTTACAAATATATGTTAATTTATCAGAATTCACTAAACTTGATATTTTATGTTTTTAATTGTACACTTTAGATCTATGCATTTCACTGTTATCAAAATTTTACCTTAAACTGATGTAGTAGTAAGAACGTAAGCTTTGGTGTTAAAAAGCCTTGTATTTGGATACCATTTCCAATTCCTAGCTTTGTAAAGTCACATAATCTTTTTAAAAAATATTCATTTATTTTATTTGGCTGCAGCAGGTCTTAATTTACACATGCTAACTCTTACTTGTGGTATGTGGGAAATACCTAGACAGCATATTAAAAAGGAGACTTTGCCAACAAAGGTCTGTCTAGTCAAAGCTATAATTTTGTCAACAGTCATGTATGGATAGGAGAGTTGGACTATAAAGAAAGCTGAGCACCCAAGAATTGATGCTTTTGAACTGTGGTATTGGAGAAGACTCTTGAGAGCCCCTTGGACTTCAAGGAGATCAAACCAGTCCATCCCAAAGGAAATCAGTTCTGAATATTCGATGGAAGGACTGGTGCTGAAGCTGAAACTCCAATACTTTGGCCACCTGATATGAAGAACTGACTCATTTGAAAAGACCCTGATACTGGAAAAGATTGAAGATGGAAGGAGAAGGTGACATCAGAGGATGAGATGGTTGGATGGCATCACTGACTCAATGGACACAAGTTTGAATAAACGCTGGTGATGGAGTTGGTGTTAGACATGGAGGCCTGGCATGCTGCAGTCCATGGGGTCGCAAAGAGTCGGACATGACTGAGCGAATGAAGTGAACTGAGTTCCCTGACCAGGGATCGAACCCAACCCCCACTTCATGGGAACTTAGAGTCTTAGTTACTGGATCACTAGGGAAGTCTCTGAAGTTAATTAATTTGGATAAGCTTTATTTGTTTATCTATAAAATAGGAAAGTTGTTCACTGTTTTTTAAAAATTGTGGTCAAGTGTACATAACATAAATTTACCATTAAGTGTACAGTTCTGTAGCATTTAATACATTCATATCGCTGTGCAACCATTACCATCATCCATCTCCAGAACTTTCTCATCTTCCCTAACTGAAACTTTGTACCTATTAAACAATAAATCTCCATTGTCCTCTTCTTCCAACCCCTGGCAATCACCTTTCTACTTTCTATGAATTGGGCTACTCTAGATACTTTATGTAAGTGGAATGGTACAATTTTTGTCCTTTTGTGATTGGCTTTTTTCACATAGCATAATTCTTCAAGGTTCATCTATGTACTGCATGTCAAAATTTCTGTTCTTTTAAAGGTGGAATAACATTCTGTTATATGGATATACCACATTTTGTTTACCCTTTCATCTATTCATAGACACTTGGATTGCTTCTGTCTTTTGGTTACTATGAATAATGCTGCTATGAATGTGGGTATATAAATACCTGTTCAAGTCCCTTCTTTATTTCTTTGGAGTATATATCTAAAAGTAGATATGTTGCAATATATAATAATTCTATGTTTAATTTTTTGAGGCATTGCAATGCCCTTTTCCACGGTGACTGACCCATTTACATTTCCATCAGCAGTACATGGGTTCCAATTTGTTTGCAGTCTCATCAACACTCATTATTTTCTGTTTTTTCTTTTTAATAACAATCATCCTAATGTGGGTGCAGTGGTAACTTATTGTGCTTTTGATTTGGATTTCCAATGACTAGTGATGTTGAGCACCTTTTCTCATGCTTATTGGCCATTTATATTTCTTCTTTGGAGAAATAAAATCCTGTACTAACTTTTTTTGGGGGCTGTGCCACATGACTTGCTAGGTTTCAGTTCCCTGACCAAGGACTGAACATGGGCCATGGCAATAACAGCCTGGAGTGCTAACCACTATACCACCAGGGAACTCCCTCCTTTACTAATTTTTTGTTGCTGTGTGGAACTCTAGGAGTCCTTTATATATTCTGGATATCAATCCCTTATCAGATACATGATTTGCAAATGTTTTATCCTATGCTGTGGGTTGCCTTTTCATTCTGTTGACAATGTCCTTTGATGCATAAAAGTTTTGAATTTTGATGAAGTCTAACATCAAACAAAAGAAAAACTTTTTTTTCTTTTGTTGCCTGTGCTTTTGGTGTCATGTCCAAACAGTGGCTGCCAAATCCAATATCATGAATTTTTTCCCTTAAGTTCTCTTTTAAGAGTTTTATAGTTTTAGCTCTTATGTTTAAGCCTTTGATACATTTTGACTTATTTTTTAATACGGTGTAAGGCAGATGGGGAAACAGTGGAAACAGTGTCAGACTTTATTTTTGGGGGCTCCAAAATCACTGTGGATGCTGATTGCAGCCATGAAATTAAAAGACACTTACTCCTTGGAAGGAAAGTTATGACCAACCTAGAGAGCATTAAAAAGCAGAGACATTACTTTGCCAACAAAGGTCCGTCTAGTCAAGGCTATGGTTTTTCCAGTGGTCATGTATGGATGTGAGAGTTGGACTGTGAAGAAAGCTGATCGCTGAAGAATTGATGCTTTTGAACTGTGGTGTTGGAGAAGACTCTTGAGAGTCCCTTGGACTGTAAGGAGATCCAACCAGTCCATTCTAAAGGAGATCAATCCTGGGTGTTCATTGGAAGGACTGATGCTGAAGCTGAAACTGCAATACTTTGGCCACCTCATGCGACGAGTTGACTCACCGGAAAAGACTCTGATGCTGGGAGGGATTAGGGGTGGGAGGAGAAGGGGACAACAGAGAATGAGATGGCTGGATGGCATCACCGACTCGATGGACATGAGTTTGAGTGAACTCCGAGAGTTGGTGATGGACAGGGAGGCCTGGCGTGCTGTGATTCATGGGGTCGCAAAGAGTCGGACACAACTGAGCGACTGAACTGAACTGAACTGAAAGGCAGGGTCCAAACTTTCTTCCTCTCGAATGTGGATATTGAGTTTTCCCCATACTGTTTGTTGAAAAGACTATCCTTTTCCTATCGAGTGTCCTTGCCCACTCTTATCTAAATTATTTCACCAGGAATTCCTTGGTGGTCCAGTCTTGACAATGCAGAGGACATGGGTTCAATCCCTGTTCTGGGAGGATTCCACATACCTCAGGATAACTAAGCCTGCGTGTCCCAACAAGAAAAAATAACTGAAATGAGAAGCCCGGGCACCGCAACAAGAGAGTAGCCCCTGATGGCCACAACTATGGAAAGCTGGCATGCAGTAACAAAGACCTAGTGGAGCCAAAAATTAATTAATTAATTGAAAAAAAGTCATTTGACCAAACATAGGAGGGCTTTTTCTGAGCTTTCTATTCTCTGCCAATGATCTTTATGTCAGTATCACATTATGTTTTAATAAATTTTAAAATCGAGAACTATGAGTCCTTCAGGTTTGTTCTTCTCTCTTTTGGCTCTCTTGTCTATTACAAGTCCCCTAAGACTATATGAATTTTAGAATGGGTTATTTTGGTTCTACATTAAAGTTCATTAGAATTTTGATAGTAATTGCATTGAATCTGTAGATTTCTTTGGGTAGTATGAAATATTGACAAAAATAAGTCTTCTAATCCATGACCATGGCATATGTTTCCATTGATCTATGTTTCTTTAATTTCTTTCAGGAATGTTTTATAGTTTCCATTGTATAAGACTTTCAACATTGTGGTTAAATTAATTTCTAGACCAGTCAGTCAGTTCAGTCGCTCAGTCATGTCCAACTCTTTGCAACCCCATGGACTACAGCAAGCCAGGCTTCCCTGCCCATCACCAACTCACAGAGCTTGCCCAAACTCATGTCCATCAAGTTGGTGATGCCATCCAACCATTTCATCCACTGTCGTCCCCTTCTCTTCCCGCCTTCAATCTTTCCTAGCATCAGAGTCTTTTCAAATGAATCAGTTCTTCATATCAGGTGGCCAAAGTATTAGAGTTTCAGCTTCAGCATCAGTCCTTCCAATGAATATTCAGGACTGATTTCCTTTAGGATGGACTACTTGGATATCCCTGTAATCCTAGACACTCTCAAAGTTTACTCCAACACCACAGTTCAAAAGCATCAATTCTTCAGTGCTCAGCTTTTTTTATGGCCCAACTCTCACATCCATACATGACTACTGGAAAAAGCATAGCTTTGACTAGACAGACCTTTGTCGGCAAAGTAATGTCTCTGCTTTTTAATATGCTGTCCAGGTTGGTCATAGCTTTTCTTCCAAGGAGTAAGTGTCTTTTAATTTCATGACTGCAGTCACCATCTGCAGTGATTTTGGAGCCCCAAAAGATAAAGTCAGCCACTGTTTCCACTGTTTCCCCATCTATTTGCCATGAAGTGATTGGACCAGATGTCATGATCTTAGCTTTCTGAATCCTGAGTTTTAAGTCAACTTTTTCGCTCTCCTCTTTCACTTTCATCAAGAGGCTCTTTAGTTCTTCACTTTCTGCCATAAAGCTGATGTCATCAGCGTATCTGAGATGACTGATATTTCTCCCAGCAATCTTGATTCCAGCTTGTGCTTCATCCAGTCCAGCCTTTCTAGATATTGTATTCTTTTTAATGCTATTATAAATGAAATTGTTTTTGTAATTTTTCTTTGGATTACTCATTGTTAGCGTATAGAAATGCAAATGATTTGTATAATTTTATATCCTGTTATAAAAATTTGCTAAATTCATTTAATAATTCTATATATCTGAAGTTACTGATATTTCTTTCAGCAATCTTGATTCCAGCTTGGGCTTCATCCAGCCCAGCATTTCGCATGACATATTCTGCATATAAGTTAAATAAGTAGGGTGACAATACACAGCCTTGATGTACTCCTTTCCCAATTTGGAACCAGTCCCTTGTTCCAAGTCCAGTTCTAACTGTTGTTTCTTAAACTGCATACAGATTTCTCAGGAAGCAGTTCAGTTGGTCTGGTACTCACATCTCCTTAAGAAATTTCCACAATTTGTTGTGGTCCAAACTGTCAAAGGTTTTAGCGTAGTCAATGAAACAGAAGTAGATGTTTTTCTGGAATTCTCTTGCTTTTTTGATGATCCAGCGGATGTTGGCAATTTGATGTCTGGTTCCTCTGTCTTTTCAAAATCCAGCTTGAGCATCTGGAAGTTCTCGGTTCATGTACTGTTGAAGCCTAACTTGGAGAATTTTGAGCATTCCTTGCTATTGTGTGAGATGAGTGCAATGGTGCAGTAGTTTGAACATTCTTTGATGTTGCCTTTCTTTGGGATTGGAATGAAAACTGACCTTTTTCCAGTACTGTGGCCACTGCTGAGTTTTCCTACATTGCTGGCGTATTGAGGAAAGGATCAGTGACCCCACAAGAGACTGAACCAGACTTGCCTGTGAGTGTCCAGGAGTCTCCAGTGGAGGCGCATGTTAACAGTGGCCTGCTGTGAGATTAGGGTCATGGAATAAAACAGTCCTGCAGCATACTGGTGTAAGTCCTTTTGATGGAGGTCACCATTAATGCCATTACCCCTACAACAGTTTGACCTCAGGCCAATCTACAGGGAGGGAACACAGCCCCACCCATCAGCAGAAAGTTGGATTAAAGATTTACTGAGCATGGATCTCATTTCCACTGTATAATCCTAAGGGATTTCATTTAGGTCATACCTGAATGGTCTAGTCGTTTTCCCTACTTTCTTCAACTTAAGTCTGAATTTGCAAGATGGTGTTCATGATCTGAGCCACAGACAGCTTCTGGTCTTGTTTTTGCCGACTGTATAGAGCTTCTCCATCTTTGGCTGCAAAGAATATAATCAATCTGATTTAGGTGTTGACCATCTGGTGATGTCCATGTGTAGAGTCTTCTCTTGTGTTGTTGGAAGAGGGTGTTTGCTATGACCAGTGCGTTCTCTTGGCAAAACTCTATTAGTCTTTGCCCTGCTTCATTCTGTACTCCAAGGCCAAATTTGCCTGTTACTCCAGGTGTTTCTTGCTTCCTACTTTTGCATTCCAGTCCCCTATAATGAAAAGGATATCTTTTTTGGGGTGTTAGTTCTAGAAGGTCTTGTAGGTCTTCATAGAACCGTTCAACTTCAGCTTCTTTGGCATTAGTGGTTGGGGAGTAGACTTGGATTACTGCGGTGTTGAATGGTTTGCCTTGGAGACAAAAAGAGATCATTCTGTCGTTTTTGAAATTGCACCCAAGTACTGCATTTCAGACTCTTTTGTTGATTATGATGGCTACTCCATTTCTGCTAAGGGATTCTTGCACATAGTAGTAGATACAATGGTCATCTGAGTTAAATTCACCCATTCCAGTCCATTTTAGTTTGCTGATTCCTAAAATGTCAATGTTCAGTCTTGCCACCTCCTGTTTGATCACTTCCAATTTGCCTTGATTCATGGACCTAACATTCCAGGTTCCTGTGCAATACTGCTGTTTACAGCATTGGACTTCACCTCCATCACCAGTCACATCCACAACTGGGTATTGTTTTTGCTTTGGCTCCATCTCTTCATTCTTTCTGGAGTTATTTCTCCATTGATCTCCAGTAGCATATGGGGCACCTACCAACCTGGGGAGTTCATCTTTCAATGTCCTATCTTTTTGCCTTTTCATACTGTGGTGCACCCTTACGATTATACAGTGGACGTGAGAAATAGATTCAAGGAATTAGATCTGATTGACAGCATGCTTGACTGCCTGAAGAACTATGGATGGAGGTTCATGACATTGTACAGGAGGCAGGGATCAAGACCATCCCCAAGAAAAAGAAATGTAAAAAGGCAAAATGGTTGTCTGAGGAGGCCTTACAAATAGCTATGAAAAGAAGAGAAACAAAAGGCAGAGAAGAAAAGGAAAGATATACCCAATGGAGAGTTTCAAAGAATAGCTAGGAAAGATAAGAAAACCTTCCTCAGTGATCAATGCAAAGAAATAGAGGAAAACAATAGAATGGGAAGGACTAGAGATCTCTTCAAGAAAATTATAGATACCAAGGGAACATTTCATGCAAAGATGGGTTCAATAAAGGACAGAAATGGTAGGGACCTAACAGAAGCAGAAGAGATTAAGAAGAGGTGGCAAGAATACACAGAAGAACTATACAAAAAAATCTTCACAACCCAGATAATCACGATGGTGTGATCACTCACCTAGAGCCAGACATCCTGGAGTGTGAAGTCAAGTGGGCCTTAGGAAGCATCACTAGGAACAAAGCTAGTAGAGGCGATGGAATTCCAACTGAGCTATTTCAAATCCTAAAAGATGATTCTGTGAAAGTGCTGCACTCAATGTGCCAGCAAATTCGGAAAACTCAGCAGTGGCCACAGGACTGGAAAAGTTCAGTTTTCATTCCAATCCCAAATAAAGGTAGTGCCAAAGAATGCTCAAACTGCTGCACAATGGCACTCATCTCACATGCTAGTAAGGTAATGCTCAAAATTCTCCAAGCCAGGCTTCAACAGTACGTGGACTGTGAACTTCCAAATGTTCAAGCTGGATTTAGAAAAGGCAGAGGAACCAGAGATCAAATTGCCAACATCTGTTGGATCATCAAAAAAGCAAGAGACTTCCAGAAAAACATCTACTTCTGCTTTATTGACTACGCCAAAGCCTTTGTCTGTATGTATCACAACACTGTGGAAAATTCTTCAAGAGATGTGAATACCAGACCACCTGACCTGCCTCCTGAGAAATCTGTGTGCAGGTTAAGAAGCAACAGTCAGAACTGGACATGGAACAACAGAGTGATTCCAAATAGGGAAACAAGTACGTCAAGGCTATGTATTGTCACCCTTCTTAGTTAACTTATATGAAGGGTTCATCATGAGAAATGCTGGACTGGAAGAAGCACAAGCTGGAATCAAGTTGCTAGGAGACATATCAATAATCTCAGTTATGCAGATGACATCACCCTTTTGGCAGAAATCAAGTAAAAACTAAAGAGCCTCTTGATGAAAGTGAAAGAGGAGAGTGAAAAAGTTGGCTTAAAACTCAACATTCAGAAAACTAAGATCATGGCATCTGTCCCATTACTTCATGGCAAATAGATAGGAAAATGGTGAAAAGAGTGGCTGACTTTATTTATTTGGGCTCCAAAACCACTGCAGATGGTGACTGCAGCCATAAAATCAAAAGACGCTTGCTCCTTGGAAGGAAAACTATGACCAAGCTAGACATCTTATTAAAAAGCAGAGACATTACTTTGCCAACAAAGGTCCATCTACTCAAGGCTATGGTTTTTCCAGTAGTCACGTATGGATGTGAGAGTTGGACTATAAAGAAAGCTGAGTGCTGAAGAATTGATGCTTTTGAATTGTGGTGCTGGAGAAGACTCTTGAGAGTCCCTTGGACTACAAGGAGATCAAACCAGTCCATCCTAAAGGAAATCAGTCTTGAATATTCATTGGAAGGACTGACACTGAAGCTGAAACTTCAATACTTTGACCACCTGATGCAAAGAACTGACTCATTTGAAAAGTTCCTGATGATGGAAAAGATTGAAGGTGGGAGGAGAAGGGGATGACAGAGGATGAGATGGTTGGATGGTATCACCAACTCAATGGACATGAGTTTGAGTATACTCTAGGAGTTGGTGATGGACAGGGAAGCCTGGCGTAGTGCAGTCCATGGAGTTGCAAAGAGTCTGACATGACTGAGTGACTGAACTGAACCAAACTGATCACATGGAGAAAAGCCTTGTCTAATTCAATGAAACTGTGAGCCATGACTTGTAAGCCACTGAAGATGCCTGGGTCATGGTGGAGAGTTCTGACAAAACGTGGTCAGCTGGAAAAGGGAATGACAAACCACTTCAGTATTCTTCAGAGACTCATGAACAGTTGACAAAGCAAAAATATATGACAATGAAAGGTGAACTCCCCAGGTCAGTAGGTGTCCAAGATGCTGCTCCAGAATAGTGGAGAAATGACTCCAGAAAGAATGAAGAGATGGAGCCAAAATGAAAACAACGCCCAATTGTGGCTGTGACTGGTGATGGAAGTAGTATCCGATGCTGTAAAGAACAATATTGCACAGGAACCTAGAATGTCATTTGCATGAATCAAGGTAAATGAGTGGTGGTCAAACAGGAGATGGCAAGAGTGAACATTGACATTTTAGGAATCAGTGAACTAAAATGGACCAGAATTGGTGTATTGAATTCAGATGACCATTATAACTACTACTGTGGGCAAAAATCCCTTAGAAGAAACGGAGTAGCCATCATAATCAGCAAGAGTCTGAAATGCAGTACTTGGGTGCAGTCTCAAAAGCGACAGAATGATCTCTTTTTGTTTCCAAGGCAAACCATTCAACACCACAGTAATCCAAGTCTACTCCCCAACCACTAATGCCAAAGAAGTTGAAGTTGAATGGTTCCATATGACTTACAAGACCTTTTAGAACTAACACCAAAAAATTATGCCCTTTTCATCATCAGTTCAGTTCAGTTCAGTTCAGTCGCTCAGTTGTGTCCGACTCTCCCATGAATCACAGCACGCCAGGCCTCCCTGTCCATCACCAACTCCCGGAGTTCACTCAAACTCATGTCCACAGAGTCGGTGATGCCATCCAGCCATCTCATTCTCCGTCGTCCCCTTCTCCTCCCGCCCCCAACCTTTCCCAGCATCAGAGTCTTTTCCAGTGCATCAACTCGTCGCATGAGGTGGCCAAAGTATTGCAGTTTCAGCTTTAGCATCAGTCCCTCCAATGAACACCCAGGATTGATCTCCTTTAGAATGGACTGGTTGGATCTCCTTGCAGTATAAGGGACTCTGGACTGGAATGCAAAAGTAGGAAGTCAAGAGATACCTAGAGTAATAGGCAAGTTTGGCCTTGGAGTACAAAATGACGCAGGGCAAAGGCTAACAGAGTTTTGCCAAGGGAACACACTGGTCATAGCAAACACCCTCTTCCAACAACACAAGAGAAGACTCTATACATGTACATCACCAAATGGTCCATACTGAAATCAGTTTGAATATATTTTTTTTCAGCCAAAGATGGAGAAGCTCTATACAGTCAGCAAAAACAAAACTGGGAGTTGACTGTGGCTCAGGTCATCAACTCCTTATTCCCGAAATCAGAATTGAATTGAAGAAAGTAGTGAAAACCACTAGGCCGTTTGGGTTGACCTAAATAAATTTCTTACAATTATAAAGTGTAAGTGACAAATAGATTGAAGGGATTTGATCTAATAGACAGAATGCCTGAAGAACCATGGGTGGAGGTTCATGACATTGTACATGAGGCAGGGGTCAAGACCATCCCAAGAAAAAGAAATGCAAAAAGGCAAAATCGTTGTCTGAGGAAGCCTTACAAATAGCTGTGAAAAGAAGAGAAGCAAAAGGCAAAGGAGATGTATACCCATTTGAATGCAGAGTTGCAAACAACAGCAAGGAGAGATAAGAAACCTTTCCTCAGTGATCGATGCAAGGAAACAGAGGAACACAATAGAATGGGAAGGACTAGAGATCTCTTCTACAAAATTAGAAACACCAAGGGAACATTTCATGCAAAGATGGGTTCGATAGAGGACAGAAGAAGGAGATATTAAGACGAGGTGTCAGGAATACACAGAAGAACTATACAAAAAAGATCTTCATGACCCAGGTAACCACAATGGTGTGATCACTCACCTAGAGCCAGGCATCCTGGAGTGTGAAGTCAAGTGGGCCTTAGGAAGCATCACTAGGAACAAAGCCTAGTGGAGTTGATGGAATTCTAGCTGAGCTATTTCAAATCCTAGAAAATGATGCTGTGAAAGTGCTGCACTCCATATGCCAGCAAATTTGGAAAACTCATCAGTGACCACAGGACTGGAAAAGGTCAGTTTTCATTCCAATCCCAAATAAAGGCAGTGCCAAAGAACGCTCAAGCTACCGCACAATTGCACTCATTTCACTTGCTAGCAAAGTAATGCTCAAAATTTTCCAAGTGAGGCTTCAACAGTGTATGAACTGAGAATTTCCAAATGTTCAAGCTGGCTTTAGAAAAGGCAGAAGAATCAGAGTTCGAATTGCAAACATCTTCTGGATCCTAGAAAAAGCAAGAGAATTCAGGAAAACACGTACTTCTGTTTCATTGATTATGCCAAAGACTTTGTGTGGATCACAACAAACTGTGGAAAATTCTTCAAGGGATGGGAATACCAGACCCCTTTACCTTCCTCCTGCGAAACCTGTATGCAGGTCAAGAAACACCAGTTAGAACCAGACATGGAAGAACGGACTGGTTCCAAATTGGCAAAGGAGTATGTCAAGGCTATCTGTCATCACCCTTCTTATTTAGCTTATATGCAGAGTACATCATGTGAAATGATAGGCTGGATTAATCACAAGTTGGAATCAAGTTGCTAGGAGAAATATCAATAACCTCAGATATGCAGATAACACCACCCTTATGGCAGAAAGCAAAGAGGAATTAAAGAGCCTCTTCATGAAGGTGAAAGCTGCTAAGTCACTTCAGTCGTGTCCGATTCTGTGTGACCCCATAGACGGAAGCCCACCAGGCTCCCCCATCCCTGGGATTCTCCAGGCAAGAACACTGGAGTGGGTTGCCATTTCCTTCTCCAATGTGTGAAAGTGAAAAGTGAAAGTGAAGTCGCTCAGTCGTGTCCGACCCCTAGCGACCCCACAGACTGCAGCCTACCAGGCTCTTCCATCCATGGGATTTTCTAGGCAAGAGTACTGGAGTGGCTTGACATTGCCTTCTCCGGAAGGTGAAAGAGGAGAGTCAAAAATGCTGGCTTAAAACTCAACATTCAGAAAACTAACATTGTGGCATCTGGTCCCATCACTTCATGACAAATAGATGCAGAAACAATGGAAATAGTGACAGACTATTTTCTTGGGCTCTAAAATCACTGCAGATGGTGACTGCAGCCATGAAATTAAAAGCTGCTTCCTCCTTGGAAGAAAAGCTATGACAAATATAGACAGCATATTTAAAAGCAGCGACATTATTTTGCAGATTAAGTTTCATATAGTCAAAGCTATGTTTTTGTCAGTAGTTACGTATGGATGTGAGATCTGGACCATTAAGAAGGCTAATTATCGAAGAACTGATGCTTTTGAACTGCGGTGTTAGAGGAGAGTCTTGAGAATTCCTTGGATTGCAAGGACATCAAACCAGTCAATCCTAAAGGAAATCCGTCCTGAGTATTCACTCAAGGAATGATGCTGAAGCTGAAGGTTCAATACTTTGGCCACCTGATTTGAAGAGCTGCATCATTAGGAAAGACCCTGATGCTAGGAAAGATTGAAGGCAGGAGAAGAAGGGGATGGAATAGGATGAAGTGGTTGGATGGAGTCACCAAGTCAATGGACATGAGTTTGAGCAAGTGTTGGGAGACAGGAAGCCTGTCGTGCTGCAGTCCATGGGGTGGAAAAGAGTCGGACAAGACTGAGGACCTGAGCAACAACAACAAGGAAGTACCCACTTTAGTTTTGGTCTCATATGCAGATATCCAAGATTAGAACAATTGAAACTGAAGAGGACAGACAATCAGCGCTTAGGAGGAAAAGAATGGTCTTTTCCCTGGGATTTCTTCTTTTGTCTCCCAGGAGTGGGAGCCTGCTGTGCCTCCAGGCTACTCCTGTTGTTCCTGCAGAGCGACAAAGGGAGTTAACTGTGTTGACTTGTCAGCTCTGTGCCTGTCTGTGTTTTCAGTGTTCTTTTCCTCCCAAAGTTTGCCTCAATGTCTTCTCTTATTGCTGTTCCTAATCCTTCACTTTACAATTAGGTAATATTTATTAGAAGCTTTTGGAGACATTACAAATGGTGGGCTTTCTAGGTGATTTTTCTTAGTTCAGTTCATTTGCTCATTTGTGTCCGACTCTTTGAGACCCCATGAACAGTAGCACGCCAGACCTGCCTGTAGTCACCAACTCCCGGAGGTTGCCCAAACTCATGTCCATCGAGTTGGTGATGCCGTCGAATCATCTCATCCTTTGTGGTCCTCTTCTCCTCCTGCCTTTGATCTTTCCCAGCATCAGGGTCTTTTTTCAGTGAGTCAGGTCTTTACATCAGGTGGCCAAAGTATTGGAGTTCCAGCTTCAGCATCAGTCCTTCCAATTTTTGTTAGCATATGTGGAAAGTTCAAAACTATTTGACTTAATTGACAGCACTGAAATATTTGTAAATTTTATGGTGTGTCCATGCAACAGAATGTTATCCAGTTATATAAAGGAATGAAGTACTGATACATGTTCTAACACGGATGAACCGCAAAAATAGTATGCTAAATGAAGGAAACTGTTCGCAAATGCCACATATTGTATGATTCCATTCATATGAAATTTCCAGAATATTGAACTCGGTAGAGACTGAAAGTAGGTTAGTAGTTGCTTATGGCCAGTTTGGTTGTGGAAGAGATTGGAGGGTCATAGTGAAAGTGTATTTTGGAGGTGATGCAAATGTTCTGAAAGTGATGGTGATGTGGTTGTACGTATCTGTGAATATAGTAAAAACTATTGAATTTTATGGTGGCTTCCCAGGTGGTGAAGTGGTAAAAAAAAGTCTACCTGCCAATGCAGGAGAGGCAAGAGATGCAGGTTCAATCCCTGGGTTGGGACGATCCCTGGAAATAGGAAACGGCAACCAGCTCCAGTATTCTTTCTGGGATAATCCGAAGGACAGAGGAGCCCGATGGGCTACAGCTGATGGGCTCGCAAAGAGTAGGATACGACTGAGGACTGAGCACACACACACACTGAATTGTATACTTTAAGTGGGTAAATTATATGGCTCGTAAATTGTATCTAGTAAAGTTGTTTCAAAAAATTGAATTCCAAATATACAAAATTGTTGAAAGTAGAGTCTTGAAAGTGACAACTTCACTTTCACTTTTCACCTTCACACATTGGAGAAGGAAATGGCAACCCACTCCAGTGTTCTTGCCTGGAGAATCCCAGGGACGGGGGAGCCTGGTGGGCTTCCGGCTATGGGGTCACACAGAGTCGGACACGACTGAAGTGACTTAGCAGCAGCAGCAGCAGCAGCAGCAGAGTCTTGAAGAGATACATGTGCATCCATGTGCATGGAGACATTATTCACAATAGTTGAAAAGTGAAAGCAATTCATGTGTGCATTAACAGATGAATGGATAAACAAAAGGCAGTATATACACACAATGGAATATCATTCAGCCTCTAAAAAGGAAGGGAATTTTGACATATGCTATAATATGAATGAACCTCAAAGATTATGTTCAGTGAAATTGGACAGAGAAAGATAAATACTTATGATTCTACCTATATGTGGTATCTAAAGTAGTCCAATTTATAGAAACAGAAAGTAGAGTGGTGGTTGCCAGAGAAGGAGAAGATAGCTATTTTTTAAGGGATAATAATAATAATTACTTATTTTTACATTTACATAGTTAACAATATTTTAAAAGTATATGATTAAGATTATTCCTCCATCTTCCCACATCTGGTCCCAAATAGGTAACTACAATTCATTTCCTGTGTATCTTTCCAGATTTTTAAATGCATATTTGGAGATCAGTCCTGGGTATTCATTGGAAGGACTGATGCTGAAGCTCCAATTCTTTGGCCACCTCATGCGAAGAGTTGACTCACTAGAAAAGACTCTGATGCTGGGAGGGATTGGGGGCAGGAGGAGAAGGGGATGACAGAGAATGAGATGGCTGGATGGCATCACCAACTCGATGGACATGAGTTTGAGTGAACTCTGGGAGTTGGTGATGGACAGGGAGGCCTGATGTGCTGTGATTCATGGGGCCACAAAGAATCGGACACAACTGAGCGACTGAACTGAACTGAACTGAACTGAGCAAATACATATTCCTTTCAGGGGGTGATTTTTAAATTTAACTCTTTGAAACTTTCCTTTTGAAAAATAATTTCCATATTATTGAGAGCAATGTTGTTATTATTATCATTACTGATGTAGTAGAACATAAGAATATTTTATGATTATTCAGCTGGCCTAAGACAATTATTGTGACTTGTCAAGCTCTGTCCTTTATCTTTTCTTCCTGAAATTTCAAAATATCTAACTCATCAGCATTAAATATACTCATCTTTAATATATCCTTATTAATCATGAATTTTACTCTTGTGCTAGAGTTACAGGAAAGAGGACCTTCCAGGACCCGAAACTGGGCTCTTGTCTAACACTCGGAAAAGAATTGTCCGAGGAGACACGTGCTGACAAAGGAAGAGAATTTATTGGGAAAGGGCACCCAGGTGGAGAGCAGTAGGGTAAAGGAACCCAGGAGAACTGCTCTGCCCCGTGGCTCGCGGTCTGGGGTTTTATGGTGATGGGATTAGTTTCTGGGTGGTCTTTGGCCAATCATTTTAATTCAGAGTCTTTCCTGGAGGTGCACGCATCGCTCAGCCAAGATGGATGCTAGCGAGGGGGATTCTGGGAAGTGGACGGTCACGCGGTGTCTCCTTTTCACCTTTCCCAAACTCTTCTGGTTGGTGGTGGCTTATTAGTTCCCTATTCCTTATCAAGATCTCCTATCGTAAAACAACTCATGCAAATGGTTACTATGGCGCCTGGCCAGAGTGGGCGGTTTCAATCACTATGCTTCCCCTAACACTAGGACCTGAAGAACAAGGTTTATAGAAGAAGCAGTACAATGATATTCACCTTCTTTCACGGAAATAAACCAATACCTATGACAACTCTATAGGGCTTCCCCAGTGGCTCAGTGGTAAAGCATCCTTCTGCAATGCAGGGGCCACAGATTCGATCCCTGGGTTGGGAAGATCCCCTGGAGGAGAGCATGGCATCCCATTCCAGTATTTTTGCCTGCAGAATCCCATGGACAGAGGAACTTGGTGGGCTACAGTCCACAGGGTCGCAAAGAATAAGACACAACCAAAGCGATTTGGCATGCACTCATGACAATGCTACAGAATGCATTTCCCAAGGATTAACTGTTGGATGGAGCACTGGTTTCTGGAGATGGCTTGGCCCCATGATACAGTATTTCTTCTTTTTCACCCACCTCATCATACACTTCCTGGCCTACACCTAATCTTTCAGCCTTGTCTCCAAAGTTTGTGTCATCTTGAAGGCAGAGGTCTTTCATACTGTGTTGTCCATATGATCTTTCCAATATATTTGGTGATGCTTTACTATTTGTAATATGCTTTAATGACTCCCATCTTTAAAAAAAGCAACCCTCTTGACCCACAATTCTCCTTATAGTAGAATAAGGTTACTTAAAGAGACTTAGGTTCTCACAGGTCATGTCAGTCCCCATAGTTTGCATTTAGTCTGTTTTTAGTTTCTTGAAGTATCAGTTTGGGTGGGGACAAAGTTAATGGGTTCAAGTTGAAACACACTTGCATTAACTGGAGTCTAAAAAGCTTCGGTAACTTCCTCTGTGCTCCCTACCATATCAGGCTCGTTTCTCTCGTATCACCCGTTTTAATTGTTTAATTACATGTCCATATCAATTCTTATCTTATTTATCTTGGTATCCTTAATTTCTGACACATGCTAGGCTTATAAATAAGTAAATTATGTTAAATCATCATGTAGTGGATATGAGGTTCTAGAGCTCAGAGTAAGGCTTGGATTGAAGATGTTAACAGAGGCAGCCAATGAGTTATGTGATGGATGAAATTTACCAGGGAAAGTTCCCATCTTCCAGGCCTGTAAAGCTAACTCTACTCCAGTCTCTGAGTTTCTCTCACATACCAAGAGAATATTCATACCTTAGTGGGTCACTTTTTAGTGAAGGGAAATGGGGAAAATATCTTCACATGAGGACAATGTAATGTGCACTCATTGTTTGGGTGTTCAGTTCAGTTCAGTCGCTCAGTCGTGTCCAACTCTTTGCGACCCTATGAACCGCAGCACGCAAGGCCTCCCTGTCCATCACCAACTCCCGGAGTCTACCCAAACCCATGTCCATTGAGTCGGTGATGCCATCCAACCATCTCATCCTCTGTTGTCCCCTTCTCCTTCTGCCCTCAATCTTTCCCAGCATCAGGGTCTTTTCAAATAAGTCAGCTCTTTACATCAGGTAGCCAAAGTATTGGAGTTTCAGCTTCAACATCAGTCCTTCCAATGAACACCCCGGATTGATTTGCTTCAGGATGGACTGGTTGGATGGACACTCCCTGAAAAAACTGAATTGAAAATATGGAGATTCTGTTAATAAAAGTTACAGTAAACTTGTCATAAGGAATCCAAACAAATTCAAATCAGTAACAACTTCCCACAATTTACTGCATGCTATTTTTTTGAAAAATGACAAACAAAATGTCCCTATTGCTTCAGTGTACGTCAAGATGTAAGTCAGGAAAGATTCAGCCCAACGCCCCATACTGTCTGTTAGAAAGTTAAGATGCTGGATTTAAAAACCCAGTGGCACTACAAAATCTTGGACTGTCTTCAAACCACCAAAGCAAGATTAAATTCTAATCTGAATAGTTTTATGTGAATTATATTCTCATATTCTAAATTTTTGAAAATTAATTCATGCAGAACATATGTATTAACTATCAGTTAAACTGAATACTCACCATTTCTCCTGTCATTTTTGGCAGATAGTTGCTAATTTTATTTGTATTTTTGTGTTAAGTTCTCTGAACCACTCTCCTCAGGCACACAGGTCCTTGAAGCTGAAAAGCTTCCATGATCCTTCTTACTATTATTTTTTATTTTCTTACAAAGGAACAGAAACTTATTTTATTATTTGCTTAACTTTAATTTTTTCTATTGTCCTCATTTCAGAATGAGAATATTTAAATTGTTTTTTTATTTAATTAAAAAAATAATATTTGAAGATCATTCTTTAAGAAAATTTTCTGCACAAAGTTCTGGTACATGAAAAGGAGATAAGCATTATTTTCTCCATATTAGGACAAGAAAAATAAGCGTTATCCTTTAACGAAAGAATCCATCTTCAGTTTTTAGCTTTGGTTCAAGAAAAAGCTGTGGACCAGATTTCTGGATCTTCATTACTCAAAGGGCAGTGTTAAATTAGAGGATTAATTCTTTTTTTCCATCCCTTCTCTCCACTCCCATTGATATAATGGCAAATACTCAAAACAGTGAGATTAAATTGCTACATCTCGGGAGAAGGCAATGGCAACCCACTCCAGTAATCTTGCCTGGAAAATCCCATGGGTGGAGGAGCCTGGTAGGCTGTAGTCCATGGGGTCGCGAAGAGTCGGATACGACTGAGCAACTTCACTTTCACTTTCATGCATTGGAGAAGGAAGTGGCAACCCACTCCAGTGTTCTTGCCTGGAGAATCCCAGAGACGGCGGAGCTTGGTGGGCTACCATCTATGGGGTTGCACAGAGTCCGACACGACTGAAGTGACTTAGCAGCAACAAATGAGAAAGATGTTGCAGTAAATAGCCTCATGGCACATCCTAACTATCAATGAATGATATTCCATGAGCACTGGCAGTTCTGGGAATAGAATAAAACGAGCTAAAGTGAATTCATTCTTGTCCTCCAGACGGGAGTGTCCCAATCTTTCTTAGTACCAGACACACTAGTGACCTTGCTGTGAAATGGTAAGAAAATCTATCATTCTTCTTTTTTCCTGAGCCAGTCTCTTAGCCAGTTGTCTGTCCATCCAAATCTACCTCCACCTACGTTATACACACTCATGTACCCCATGACACCTGATTAAGGCCAGCCTCAATATATGATGAGACACTATTCTTTTCATGATGTAATCTCCAAATAAATAAGCCTTTTGACTCAAAAAAAAATAAATAAAATAAATTGCTACATCTCAACAACAGTCACATAAATTTATAAAATCAAAACAATCTAGAACGGGGGTAATTCATAGAGCATTTAGCTTAGAGATGGCATATATAATGGGCAATGTAGCTCCCTCCACCCCTGTCTGATCTGTGGCAGATATCACTCATTAATTACTGAAACTAAATGTGTTTTCTAACATTCCAACAGATGTTTTCTGCACAACACCCCCAGTAGTCATTACCAGGTAATTGGTGCTGCCAGTGAGGCCCTACCTGAACTAATTTAACCACCTTACATTTGAACATTGAGGCTCTCGAAGGTAAGGTAACTGCCCTAAGGTCATTCAGTGACTGACATGTGTGCATGTGTGCTCAGTCGCTCATTCGTGTCCCACTCTGAGACCCCTCAGACTGTAGCCTGCCAGGCTTCTCCATCCATGCGATTTCCCAGGCAAGAATACTAGAGTGGGTTGCCATTTCCTCCTCCAGGAGATCTTTTCCACCCAGAGACTGAACCCATCTCTCCTGTGTCTCCTGCATTGCAGGTGGATTCTTTACCCACTGAGCCATCAGGGACGCCAGTGGCTGATAGAGAATCCTTCTTTATATAATACAAAAATATGCTCTCTTATGAGCCTTGAATCAATTGAGTATGCTTCAGGTCCCAGCAATGGCAAGTAAGAGTCTATATACAGTAGACCATTTCTATCTGGGAAGATAAGTTCCTATGACATCAAGAAACCCAAGGGAGAAGCCAGGCACAAACAATAGATTACCCTTCTTCTTATATTCTGGTGAAAGCAGGCGAAAGAAAGAGGGGAAATTAAGATCTTCTGCAAGTCTTCTAATTGTGGAATTCTTAAAACTGTCCTACCAGGTAGCAGGGAAGGAAGGAAGGTGTCCCTCTATAAGTGGCAGTCCACAAGAGGGGCACCTAATTCCCTTTCTACTTGTTCAGGTTCCCAAAACCAGGGTTTAGAAGTTCTTCATAAACTAAATAACTGAAGTAACCCTACTCCATTCACTTTTTATCCCAGCACCCTGTTACTTTCTTTTAAACATTCTCAGAATTTATCTAATATATCCTAGTGTCCAATTTTGTTTAGGACATATTTGAATCTAAAGGATGGAATTCCTTTAGGTAATAACCTCTTTGGGGAAGAAATGCCAAGTACTTCCGACAGCTTCTCTCCACTTCTGCACATGTCCCTAAGATAGTGTTGTCATGGTTGTGTTCAGTTCAGCTCAGTTGCTCAGTCATATCCGACTCTCCGCAACCCCATGAATCACAGCACGCCAGGCCTCCCTGTCCATCACCAATTCCCGGAGTTCACTCAAACTCACGTCCATCGAGTCGGTGATGCCATCCAGCCATCTCATTCTCTGTCGTCCTCGTCTCCTCCCACCCCCAATCCCTCCCAGCATCAGAGTCTTTTCCAGTGAGTCAACTCTTCGCATGAGGTGGCCAAAGTATTGTGTAGGAAGTGTTATATTGCTGAGGAAGGACTTGGGACCCAAATGGACCTTGGGTCCATTTGATATCCTGTACTGTTCTCTGACTTCTCTGGATGCCCACCAACCTGTTCATCACGAGCAGAGTAACTTGTAGCTTGGCCTTGCTAAGCTTGCCAGGAGCCTGGAAGCAAACCACAGTTCTTCCTAAGGTCTGGCTATTACTACTTTTTGTTCCCAGACCGAGCTGTAGAGTTACCTCCTCCTACACTTGCCAGCCAGTTCTCTTGGCTACCTTCCCTATTCCACTGCAGGGTGTGTGGGAACTTCTGGATACATTCCATATCACAGTGGCTAAAGGGCCACTCATCTGCATAGCTCCTTCAAAAACACCGTATCTAATAATTGTGTATATGGAATTTTACACAAATTGGGAAGATGTAGACATGTATCTCTCAATCATTCTCTCATCTTTCTCTTCCTTCTTCCCTCTACACTTTGAGCTAGGCTTAATATCTGAGTATGTCATGCCTTCCTGACTGAACTGTCCTTGCTGGAAGCAGTATCTTTTATGGATTGTGGGAGAATATGAGTTTCTTCAGTTCAGTTCAGTTTAGTTGCTCAGTTGTGTCTGACTCTTTGTGACTCGTGAATTGCAGCACGCCAGGCCTCCCTGTCCATCACCAACTCCTGGGGTTCACTTAAACTCATGTCCATCGAATCGGTGATGCCATCCAGCCATCTCATTCTCTGTTTGTCCCCTTCTCCTCCTGCCCCCAATCACTCCCAGCATCAGAGTCTTTTCCAGTGAGTCAACTCTTGGCATGAGGTGGCCAAAGTATTGAAGTTTCAGCTTTAGCATCAGTCCTTCCAAGGAACACCCAGGACTGGTCTCCTTTAGAATGGACTAGTTGGATCTCCTTGCAGTCTAAGGGACTCTCAAGAGTCTTCAACACCACACTTGAAAAGCAATTCTTTGGCGATCAGCTTTCTTCACAGTCCAACTCTCACATCCATACATGACCACTGAAAAAACCATAGCCTTGACTAGACGGACCTTGGTTGGCAAAGTAATGTCTCTGCTTTTTAATATGCAGTCTAGGCTGGTCATAACTTTCCTTCCAAGGAGGAAGTGTCTTTTAATTTCATGGCTGCAATCAGCATCTGCAGTGATTTTGGAGCCCAAAAAATAAAGTCTGACACTGTTTCCACTGTTTCTCCATCTATTTCCCATGAAATGATGGGACCAGATGCCATGATCTTAGTTTTCTGAATGTTGAGCTTTAAGCCAACTTTTTCACTCTCCTCTCTCACTTTCATCAAGAGGCTGTTTAGTTCCTCTTCACTTTCTGCCATAAGGGTGGTGTCATCTGCATATGTGAGGTTATTGATATTTCTCCCGGCAATCTTGATTCCAGCTTGTGATTCTTCCAGCCCAGTGTTCCTCATGATGTACTCTGCGTATAAGTTAAATAAGCAGGGTGACAATATACAGCCTTGACGTACTCCTTTTCCTATTTGGAACCAGTCTGTTAGGAAGTACAAAATTTCACAGGTTAAATGGAATTAAGGAAATTTAGCAAATTCTTTTTCTCTCCACTAAGCCTGTTCTACTCACTCCTGATTAGGGAAATAAGTCTCAGAGCTACACTTCAGACAATAGTCTATACTGGAACATAACTTAAAGAAGAAAATTAAAATGATATTCACAAAATATTACACCATTATATTCTACTTGTTCATTGAGAAGTCAGAAAATTGTATGTGAAATTTGCATGTGAAATAGCCCATTTTAAAGGTTGGCATGCAATAAATATTTTAAGTTAAAAAAATTTTAAAATCTATAAAATGATATGCTCTTTTGGTGTTTGGAACCAAAAGTATCCGAAGAGATTTAGAGGTATTAACTAATTCTCCCAGCAACCTATTTTACAGATGATAAACTGAGGCAAAGAACAGGTATCTTGACTAAACTATACATGGTGAAGCCAAATACGACTGTGGGAAAGATGCCTCTGCAAGACTGCCAATTTGCAACCCCCAGGTTATGACATATTTGGATAAGCTAGAAAGAAAAAGGCTTTTAATTCTGAGTTGGTTTCTCTGCTGAATGACCTTGGATTGTCACTTCTAAAATCCCCTCTACAAAATTCAGATAATATGAGTAATCTTGCAGGGCTCACTAAGTGTTGGTTTTCTCTTTTCTCCTTCTCCCACATGGATGATTGCTCTGAAAAGTGATGGTATGCTTGTATTATCATCTGGAATGTACAAATCCCACCTATTGTTCAGGACCCAACACATTCACAATACCTCTAGAAACAGTCTGAGATAAGAAACAGCTTTAGGCTGTCTGTTCCAGTTCTAATGTTGTTCCTAATTCTTTTTGTGATCTCAAGCAAGTCAAATCTTATTTCTGGGCCTCAGTGGCTCCATCTTTAAAAACGTGGAGGAAATAAATGGTTTTAAACTGTGTTCATAGAAACACATTTCTCTAACAGTGGGAGGGGGCATGAAAGGAGAACACTGAGGACAAGGGGGAAGCTTTGGAGTAGGCTTATAAGTTCCCATTTCGTCTTCAAATTTAACAACTCCAACTTCAAATTTAAGTCACCAGATTTTATTACAAGAAATGACTAGACCTTTCATGTACCCATATTCCCTGGAATTTTCTTTTCTTGGCTGCTCTTTTTAATTCCTTCTTGTTCTTAACGTGGGACTAAAGGGTCTGACATCTCTTTTTAAATTTTTTCGGTTTGAAACATACTTTTATTTATTTATTTATTTAGTCTTTTCCCCCTCTTTCTCATCTACAGGTGAAATGAAAGATGAACAAGAGTGAGCAAAGATCAGCATGGAAACCTAGCAATCTTACAGATACTTTTCAGCAAAGTGTGATGGATTAGAAAACTTCTTAGTTTAAAAACATCTATCAAGCAATATATAAAAGTTAAAGTGACACACAAAAGTTACATCCCATTATCCTGTAATTTTTGGAGGTGCTTATTTGCATCTGAATGTCTCTTGTCATGAGGAAAGACTCTTCCGGAAGCAAATTCTTTGTATTTCTTTCTCATATGATTACCCCTAGCTATAACTCCATTAGGGCAATTTCTCCCCACCTGGGGATGGGAAACTGGAATGGATGAAGAAGAATGGATCAAGTCCTCATTTTCTTCAGTGATCTTCAGCTTTGGTTTCAGGGCAAGTTAGACCCAAATCTACTTCCCCGTTTTCTGCTTAAAGATGCTCATTCTTTAAGTCAGATTCTCAAAGCTCCTTCAGTGGAAGTGAATGAAGACACAGTATTTGCAAACCGTCACACATCTTCAGAGGATAATTACAGTATTCTTGAAATATGATGAATTTTCACTTTTAATCTTCTAGATAAGAATGAATTTATTTCTTGCTTCGAAGACAGCTTGCTTCGTTGAAAAGCCTGGAGGATTGTGACTCAAGTCTTGTTCTAATTACACACCAGCCTCTACATGCTTTGGGGCAAATGACTTCCCTTGATTCGGCTGCAATTTTACCAATGGGAAAGAGTAGATGGTTCCTAAGATCCTTTTCGATTTAGACAAAGGACAAATTTGAGAAAATTGTCTTCAGTTGTTGCTTCAGTCTTCAAAAATCACCAAAGGCTTTGGCTTTGAGGTTAGGCTGTCAGAGCTGGCCCTTAATCGTCTATGCCCTGTGCTTCAGATCAGGCTGTCTAAAGGCAAGAAAGCTGGATCTTCTTGAGATGACTGGCTTGTTCTCTCGTTGCTTGGGATTCTTCACATTCAGAGGTCCACTGTGAACTTCAGCTCACCATCATTTTCCCCTTACAATGGTATCACTGCAGTCAGGTCCAAGATGGTGATCTGGACCCCTCACTGACATTTCACCCAATACTCCAGACAGCCCTTTCACTAATTTCTTGCATTCCTCCTTCATCATTGCGTCATGGCCCCTTTAAGGAAGCGGCCATGGTTGAGTAGTGGGACCAGCTGCTGGCAGCAAAGAGACTTACAGGATTTGGCCTACTCTGGGCTACTCAACGCGCACGCTCCGGACCGGGGGCTTGGTGGGAAAGGAGGGAGGGGCTTAGGGCGCGCCTGCGCATCAAGGGCGCGCGCAAGGGGCTGGTTTGGTGATCCCTTTAAGAAACCGCAGGCGGAGGAATTTCTCTGAGAGAAAATAATCCTACTCACGGGGCCCCTTGGAGGCCATTAACCCCCCGAGTCCCGGCCCCCCCCTTTCCCGGGCAGGCCCTACCGCCTACGCTCGCACCCGTGGGATCTCAAGATCTCCGACCCGGCGCGCGGCATCCGCCCCCTCCCCACTCTAAGCGCCAGGCCCGGCCAGGTTCGGGGACGCTGCCGCGAGGCAGCTATTCCTGCAGTGTGGGCGGGGGCCGGGGGCCCGAGAGGTTCCGCCGCCACCGCGCTGGGAGCCGCAGCGGTTCCGAGCGGGGCCCAACATGGCGGAGAGAGAGGTGGAGTCCGGCCCCCGAAAGAGGGTAGGTGAGGTGAGGCAGAACTCGGGCGGCGGGGGGCGGGGCGGGGGCCGCGTCCCGGGGCCCGGGAGAGCAGTGGGCCAAGCGTAGGCTCGTGGAGGGGTCGCCGCGGCCCGGCTGAGGCAAGGCTGCAGGCAGGACTGAGGCAGCCTTGAGTCTGGAGCGCGCTTAGAGTGGTCCTTCGGCAGGTGGGACAAAGATTTGCTGCTGGTGGGGAGGGGAGGGGGAGGGGCTGTTGTTTCTGTGTTTTTAATTTTTCCAGCACTGTTGGTGGGTTATCTGAGCCGGGAGAGGAAAGGTGTCAGATACTAAAGTGCATCTTTAGTGAACCAGAGTCTGGAAGTTTTAACAGGAGAGAGGTCAGGTGGGGGTGGTGGTGGCGGGAATGAGTCGTGGAGGGGTCTTCTGAGGAATAACCAAGAGGGTGTTTCAGTAAAACCATTGCAAATTCATTTTCCTGCCTTATTTCCCCTCCCCCCATAACCGTTATCAAGACCAAGGTGGAGGTGGTGCTCTTACCTAAGAAGAAATGGGTTCGTTGGCTTGTCCTGATTTAGGAGAAAGATGTTGGCAACTATAAATGTCATGTTCTAGTCTTGCCCCTTTAGCAACAATTAAGAATGTGGAAGAGTGTGACAAGTTTTGTCATAAAAGGATGTATCCAACCAACCTGCAGAGGTGAAGCCAATTCTACATAGGAGTTGTTGAGTGCCTTTTAAAGTTTGTCTTGAAACTTTTCTTATTTAATTCTGAGTGATTTTCTTTTTTTCAGATGGAGAACAATACTGTACTGTCAATTGAGCAGTATATTTTAGATTTTTCTTTTACCACCCGTCCTCCACCCCCCACCCCCCGCCTCCCTTCTGCCTTAGCGTGCGTGTTAAGCAGTAAGTTTCCTACCAGGAATCTTCCTTTTTGTAAATGGTATCAAAATGATCAACTCAGTGTTAAGCCAGCTGCCTAGAAAATTACTGCATAAATCCTAATCTTTCGATTTCTCATAAAATTAGCAGTCTCAGTGATACTATAGCTAACATTTCGAGTGTTTACCATGTGCCTGGCACTGTGCTTTATAGGAAGAATTAAACCTCAGCATTTACTGTGGGCTTCCCTGGTGTCTCAGCTGGTAAAGAATCTGCCTGCAGTGCGGGAGAGCTGGGTTAGATCCCTGAGTTGGGAAGTTGGGAAGATTGCCTGGAGAAGGGAAAGGCTTCCCACTCCAGTGTTCTGTCCTGGAGTTCTCTATGGACTCTATAGTCCACGGGATTGCAAAGAGTTGGACACGACTGAGTGACTTTCAGTCACTTTACTATGTTGACCCATTTTGCACAGGAGGAAATGTAGGCGTATAGGGTTAAGTAACTGATATTAGAGAGCTAGTTAGGAGATTTAGCTGGGATTTGAATCCATGTTTGTCCCAACTACAGTGCCCACATAGGAGTTTTTAAAGTCTATGTTTCTCTCCTTAAAAGCTTAAATGATAAATAACCAAGGAAGTGTCAAGTAGTGTTTTTTCCACAATTTATTAGGAAAATATTTTCAACTACTTGGCAAAGCTGAAAAAAAAATGCAGGATGTGTCCATAATGCCTAACATTTAGATTCTGTCATTGACATTTTACTATACTTGTGTTATCAAATATTTATCCACATCTATCACTTTATCAGTTCTTATTTGCATTTCACTGAAGTATACTGAGCAATTGAAGTTTATTGTTGATAGTTTTAGGTTTAGAAAACTTCAGATCTCTCATGCAATAGTTAGATCTTCCTCATAGGACAAATTAAATTGTATGATAGTATGCCCAAATAGTTCACTTAGGATTAATATTGGTTATGGAGTGCATGTGTTTTGAAAGTTTAAATTGTTCTTCATACTTTGAGCCGGTTTTAAACTGGATCCTCATGCTTGAGTGAAGGCATATGGCATGTAGTCCACCTGTTAAAATATAAAGAATAAATTAGTTGAGAATTCAAGATCATCTCTGAACCCAGTTGCTGCTAATGCTGTTGTTACTTTCACCATAGAAGACAGAATGTTTTCGAAAATATCTGTGCACTTTGGTAACAAATTCAACTAGATTTTAAATACTACTTTCTTTTCTAATACACTTAAAAGGTGCTGCGGTAATATCAGTGTAAACTTAATATTATTTTTAACAGCATGTAACATATAGATCACTTGTACAGGTTTTCCCTGTTATTTTATCAGTTTCATTGTGGAGGAAGGTTACAGCCAGTCCTTTTAGGCTCTATAATCTATTTTGGTTTTGGTATTTGGTTAGAATGTTTAGTAGAGTTGTTTTAAATGGTACACATGGTGCATGTGCTTTTTTTTTTCTCCATATTTTTGTCTCCCTGCACTAAACTCTACATGAGTTCCATATGTACATTCTGAGCAGTTAGTGGGAAGTATGTACAAAAGTATAGTATCTTTTTAAAGAAGCTGTGGTACATATATAAAATGGAATATTACTCAGTCATAAAAAGGAACACATTTGAGACAGTCCTAATGAGGGGGATGAATCTAGTAAGTCAGAGAAAAACAATATATAAGGAATCTAGAAAGATGTACTGATGAACCTGTTTGCAGAGCAGCAGTGGAGACACAGACATTGAGTAGACTTATGGACTTGACTGGGTGGGGGAGGAGAGGTGGGGAAGGGGGTATGGCCAGACTAACATGGAAACATATATTACCATATATAAAATAGATACCAAGGGGAATTTGCTGTAGACTCAGGGAACTCAAACTGGGGCTAGATAACAGCCTAGAGGGGTGGAATGGGGAGGGTGGTGGGAGGAATGTTCAAGCGGGAGGGGACATGGGTAAACCTTTGGCTGATTGATGTTGATGTTTGGTAGAAACAAATGTAATAATGTAAAGCAATTATCCTTCACTTAAAAATAAAAAAATGTACAATATCTTTAAAAATAATGTTTGCATTGAGGTAGTTAAACTACATAGGCCTAGATAATAAGTTTATTTAATCTGAAATTGCATTGATGATATAGTGTTGTTTTTATGATACTTACTGCCTTTGACTTTTATAATTACAAGTCAAAAAAATTGTTGAGTACCTGTGCCTGTTGGTGAACTGTGTTTTAGGCATTGTGCTATGGTATATGGTATGTATGATCATTTAGAATTTCGTATTCTGACTCACCTGCTAAATTGTGAACTCCATAAGGATAGGGCCATTGTATTCTTTTTTGAATCTCTAATACCTATGACCTCCACGTGATAGGGATTCAAAAAGTGACTTTTGATAGTTTACTTGTATTAGAGGCTCTATGGCTTGGGTACCAAGTTATCTGGTTTGTAGTTATGGGACCTTCTGTTAATCTTTCATATCGCCCTTTATATTCCAAATTCTCCTCTGTGAATCTAGATTTAAGTATCTTGCGATTGTTTTGGTTAGATGGGAGAGTGTGTTTTAAAACCATTGACTTAACAACCTTAAATTCTTCGTAGGTCTGCCTGATGTCTTATTTTTATGTTTATGGGCACTTAGTAATACCTAAGGTAAGACTGATTTAATTGTATTCAGACTATATCTGAACGCCAGTCTCTCAATTTGTAAACATGAGAGAAGCTGAATATGTGGGTGGGTGAGTACCACATCCATTTATCATCTCTGCTGTAGAAAGAACCAAGTTCATATGAAGGCCAGTATTATACACACACACTCACACACTCTTACTTTAAAGTCAGGATATTTTTTAGATATTATTTATGAGTTTGTTTAAGATTATAAAATTTAAATTTTCTGAACTAAGCTTTAAAATTCATAAGGTAGGCTTGTAAGTAGTGGGATTATTTTATGCATGGTTATTATAATAAACTTATGAAGCATGAGCTCTGACTAAATCTGGTGATCATATTTTTTTGTGAAATTCCTTTATCTTTTCAAAGGTCGCATACAAAATAATAATAACTTTTGTAAATGTATGAATTATTACCTGGTCTAGTAGATTGTATCCATTTTCATATTTAAACTTTTGTGTATATTAACTTTGAGATATATGTTTGGCATATGTTTAAAAGAAAGAGAAAGCATATGTATATAAGTAGTATGCTTCCATTTTTGTGAAAACAAACTGATCTTTCTCTCCTCCTTACATATGTGTCTATACTTGTATATGTATGAGCTTGGAGAAAGTTGTGGAGGACACATGTCAGCTGTTACCATAATCTTCAGCAGGTGGGGATGAGAAAGGAAAAGGGAGACTAAGGGAAAATTTTGCAAAATGGAAAATTTCTTGGGGTATAAAATTAAAGTGAAAATGTAAACTATGTTCTCATTGTAAATATGTTAAAATTGAACATGCATGTAGACAAGGAATAGAAAGTAACATGAACAAATGAAAACATTGATTTTACTATGTGATGGGCTTATGGAGAAGTTTTGTTTTGTATTTCTGTTATTTTAATATTTTATAATAAAAAAATTACAAAAGGTTAATCCCTCTTAATTCCTTAATGAACTTTTTATCTTTGGTTTTTCTACTAAATGTGTTGCTTAAGAACATGGTGGTACATATCATTAAAAATATTGCAGTTCACATGTGCATAGTGTAAGTTATCTACTTTAAGAATGCATTGACTGTATCAAGAGCATTTTGAAGAGACCATTCTAATGATGACAGTGATCCTGAATTGCTTTCACAGTGCACATCTTGTAACTAGCAGAGACTTCTATAAATAATAATATTTATAAACATTTATGTGCCAGTCACTCTAAAGGTTTTATATGTAGTGTATTTTTTAATCCTCATTAACTCCATAAATAGTAGTCAGCTATTACTGTCCTGTTTTTTACGTGAGGAAATTGCAGCATACAGAGAGCTCAGGGTCATGATATATTAGGCTAAAGTAAGATCAAGGGTCAGTTGAAAAATTGTACTGTTTGATAAGTAGTATAGGTTAGAATTCATTATATTAACATACAGTAATTAATAAACATTGTGCTTAGTTGCTCAGTCATGTCTGACTCTTTGTGACCCCATGGACTGGAGCCTGGCAGGCTCCTCCGTCCATGAAGTTTTCCAGGCAAGAATACTGAAGTGGGTTGCCATTTCCTCCTCTGGGGAATCTTCTCGACTCGGACTGAACTCGTGTCTCATGCATCACCTGCAGGTAGAATCTTTACCACTGTTGCCACCTGGGAAGCCTTTAGTAAACATATACATTAGTTATTAATATACGTGATACAAGGTAATATGTGAACATAATAGTATTGGTTCAGAATTCATTGTCTGGAATTTTTTGTTTTTAAAATAATATTGTAGTTAAGACTCCGCACTTCTGCAGGGAGCGTGGGTTTGATTCCTGTTTGGGAAACTGAGATCCTGCATGCCCTGTGGCGTGGCAAACAAAACATTGAAATATATTTAAATCAGATTGATATAAATTATTTCTCAAGAAGCATCACATTAACTTTCTGCCTGTGAAATACACCTTGCTGCTAAGTCACTTCAGTTGTGTCCGACTCTGTGCGACCCCATAGACGGCAGCCCACCAGGCTCCGCCATCCCTGGGAGTCTCCAGGCAAGAACACTGGAATGGGTTGCCATTTCCTTCTCCAATGTGTGAAAGTGAAAGTGAAGTCGCTCAGTCGTGTCCGACTCGTAGCGACCCCGTGGACTGCAGCCTATCAGGCTCCTCCATCCATGGGATTTTCTAGGCAATACACCTGTGATAACCTTAGAACATATCTTTGCATCTCACAGGCTTGTTTTTAAGAAATATACACTAAATATTTTAAAGCTATGATTCACTTAAAAGATAAAGCTTATGCTTCTTTTGAAAATGGAATGCTTTTATTATGTGATAAAGAAATATAAGTAGATAAATGTACAGTTGCAATTTCTCTGGATATTTAGAAGATATTTTTGAGTTCTGTGTTAGATCAATCACTTTTTTTTAAAGATCAACCACTTTTTAAAGAAGACTGACATTTCCTTTAAATATTCTGATTATTTTACTATGAGTTAACTGTATGTAATTATTTTAGCAAAAAAAAGAGAAAGGAATTTTAACATAGTATTAGATTGTACCATACAGAATTGCTAATATTTAACCATTTTAACTACGTAAGATGCCTTTTCATATGGCTCAATTCAGTAGTAAGAGCATGGACTTTACAAAGTCAGGTTATGTACAACCTCTGGTATTTAGCAGTAGTATTCCTATGCATAGTTTCTTATACTTAGGGAATACTAATAATGTTATTTTAACTTCATTCTTTCTGGTCTAACAGAAGCTTGAGCTAGCTGCCTTCCTGTCTTTGATGAAAGACAGTACATAAGCAAACCTTTTGTTGTCCAATATTTAGTCTACCCACTATTCCTTGAGGCCAAGGATCACATGTGTTCATTTTTCTTTATATTTCCCAACATGGCTTATAAATTTAAATATATAGTTACATGTATACTACACATTCATAGGCAAGATTAAAAAGCTTTACTGTATTTCATAATTCCGTATCAATGCAGAATATAAAAAATATATTGGGGCAGTGAATCCCCATGTTCTTAACACCCAGCTTTGACAAATAAACAGTTATCAACATTTTGCCATTTTTTGGTCTCATCTGATTTCTTCCTGCCTTCCTTCTCTTTCTCTCTTTTTTTTTTTTGATGAAATATCTTCAAAGAAATCTCAGTATCATATCATTTAATCTATAAATACTTCCTGTATGCATTTCTAACAGGTAAATGAGAACCACAATGCTAAACAAAATTGATTTCCTTAGTCCAGTTTAGAGTTCTCTGATTATTAATTAGTGTCTTTTTATAATTGTTCTGTTTAAATTACTGTGCAAATGAGATTTACCATTTCATCTGGCTTATATGTATCTTAAGTTTCTGTTAACTTTAACCATCCATCCTCCCCTTCCTTTACGCTATCCCCTCTAGCTCCTGCACTTTTTCCCATGCTCTTTATTTGTTAAATATATTACCTCTTTTGACCAGGAGAGTTTCCCACATTCTGGTTTTGGCTGATTGAATTCTCATGGTGTTTAACCCTTCATATTTCCCACAAAATAGTTATAGAGCAATTGTTCTCTATTTTGGCTGAAACATTAGGATTAGTTGGAGAGCTCTTATGGAGATTCTCAGATCAATTAAATCAGAATTCACAGGGTGATTCTCGGCATCAGTATTTTAAAAAATTTCCCAAGAGATTTCAGTCTGCAGCCAAGGTTGAGAACTTGAATTGGTAGACCTTTATGAGATTTAGGTTCAGTTTCTTTGCAAAGAAGAATTCATGAATTGATTGTATATTTCCAATCAGATAATTTTAAGAATGAAAGAGTATGCTCTTTAATAATTACAGTGGGACAGTAGCGATGAACTGGGACTGTCCTGGACTTATTAGGATGTGTGGTCACTCTATTAGGTGATGCTGCAAATTCTTACTGCATCATTCCAGGAGTCACACAAATAGTTGTCACACTTCTAGTGTTTTAGGTTTTGTCAGGAGGATCCAAAGGTACTTTCTTAACTTATCACCTAATAGATTTATTATTGATGATTATTGCCTTGATCCATTATTATTAGAATAGTGATTTTCTGTCATTTCTCCTATATTTATTTACTGGAATTCTTTTGTAAAGAGTTCCTTTATTAGTTATTTGTTTACTCTGTAATATCATTTGTATAGGAGAAGCAGAGTAAATGCTTATTTTTTTTCCTCTTTATTTGCCAATTTTCAGACAAATGAATTGTTACCTAAGCAAATCCCAAAGGCTTGTGAGGGGCTGTCACTGAACTTAAATTTTAATACAGTTGATATATTTAAACTTACTGTGGTTAGTATACTTTTGAATGTTTAAATTTGTCATATTTTTGATTGATGACTATCTATATTAGTTTCCGAATTTGCCATAACAAATTACTAAAAAATTTGTTTAAAACTACA